>NW_024472322.1:0-3861 GCF_017654505.1 Polyodon spathula | reverse complement strand
TTATTGATAGGAAAGATGCATCTTCCAGGTGACTATGGAACTGCAACACTAACTGAAGGCATGGCTACAATCAGATTGCTTTTAGCGCAATACCAGATACTACGTTTCAGCTTAAATAAAACCTGCTATAACATGACTCTTTCAAATCTGGACCTTGAGACTATATAACAAATGAACGTTAACATGGAATTATTGTGTTAGCTACAATCACTTGAATGCATATGGCCACTGGTGACCTCCTAATAAAGCCGTATCTTTCTGCAGAGTCCCTTTGAAGTGACAGTACAATGGTACGGCTGTATTTGACTCTGAATACCTAAGCAAACAGCACAGGGGTCCTGTCACCTATAATGGCAAAGGCGGGTATATTAAAGAATCACAATTTTTCCAGCACCTCTAGCCCCGAATGAGTGACCAGCTCCCCGTCCCAAAGAGCAAATGCAGGGCAGACAGGACTCTTGAATTCGGCCTCTATGGCGTGGACAACAGCCGGCTTGTCTAGATCTACAAGCCCCAGCTTCTGGCCGTCATAGTCCAGCAACAAGCCCACTCTCTCCGGCTTGCCCACCCAGGCAATGGGCACCATCTCATTGCCAGTCATGGAATACCAGTCGCCACGCTTGAAGCCAAACACCCAGGAACTGCTACTGCTTCCAATGCAGTCTCCCCGCCACATTCCACTATCCGCCACTCCGATACGAAACTCTTGGAATTTGCGGACCGTCACCTCCCAGTAATGCCGGCCCGCCGTGACCGCGCTGTCCCCCAGAACCACGGCCCAGTCTCGGAAGCGCTCCGGGTTCTGTGGGACCTTGGTGGGGTCCACGCCGATCACTCGATAAATGACGCCGGTTTCTTTCTTGAAGAGATCTAGGCTGCTGTGAGCCGTCTTCTCATCCAGTTTAAAGTGGATTCCTGCAGGAGGAAAGAAACACTGATGTTGAAGTACCACCCATACCTATTAACACTGGCGCGCTGGATTAGAAACACTGGAAGAAACGTCTCACTTTGTAGGCATTTTCCTGGATGAGAGAGGCACATGTAATGCTAAATGTTTATTTGATTTTTAATTTAAACAATAAAACTGGCTAATGTATCCTGCTCTCCTTTCCATGCTGTTGAAAGAACGTATCCGACACACAGGCGTTTGAGTCCTTGTAGGAAACCCATTTCTGAATGTATAGGTGCTTTTATTTTACTCTTGTTCAGGGTATTTATATATATATATAATCATCCAGAAGAAAAAAAAGTTTTAAAAACCTGAAACATTCCAAATGCGAGCCGTTTGTTTTCTTTAAAAGGGTCTGCTATTTGGGATCAAGTTTCCTTTATGTTTTGCTGGCAATACACTGCTGTGCACTAGAGGGCGCTGGACCTTCGTCAGGTGAGGTCTGCAACACCTGTAACGCCTTGGATAAAAGCCAGTCGTGTGCCAAATAAAGACATAAATACAATAAAAACATGACAATAGAATTTCATGGGGTTTTTTTTATATTATCTAGAGGAATAGTTGCTGTCAGTTTTAGAAATGTTCAAGAACATTATTGACACGAGGGTTACCAGAAACAAATGGGACTCCCCCCCCCCAATTCATTGACCCAGTAGCAACTCTGAAGTCCTTAAAATAACCGTATTTAATACTAGAATCATAATGAACACATGAAACATTAGGCACATGTATTGCAGATACATCTTCCTGCCCAAAAGATAAATGTAGAAAACGCCAATTAGAAACACTAGCTCATTTATTACTGTTTAAACAGGTGATGCGCAACTATAAGAATTATTAAACACAAGCATTGGGTTCAGAAGAGGTGTATTTTATTTGGGACAGCGCCAGCTCAACCGAACACGGGCGCTTTACAGTGTGGCGGTTTTTGAAAGCCAAGACACTCCCTCGCAGTCCCAATTCGGGTAACCATGAACACAGCTTATATTTTATTTACTGAACGCGACCTTCCTGTGGCATCGTCAGATACACCCGCTGTCCCCACCCCCACGCGTATTCACGCCCGTGTTTAAACAGCAGCGGATACCCACGGCTCCCCGGTGTCTGTGTCACACACAGCCGCGCTGCGGGAGCCCCGAGCCCGCAGCTCCGTCTCCAGACCGCGGCGCTCAGCGCTGGGATCCCGCCGAGCAGCAAGCCCCTGAGCGCAGCCATCTCCAACACCCCTCGTGTGACTCAGACCGCCCAGGCGAGGCGGGACACGGTGCAGCCATTATCAGAGTCCACCGGACAGGGTTTCAGCCTCGCCAGGGATATTAAAAGGGCTTTACAGCGTTGCCATGCAACAGGTCATCCAGTTTGGCTCAAACAGACCCAACAGTCAAAAGGGGTTCAGTTTACATAATTCAACACACAACAGAAACAAAGTGGACGTATAAAGTAAAACACAGCAAAACAAACCACAATACAATTCTTTAAACCATAATAAAAATAAACAAATAATAACGTGCACACAAACTCTGTTTAAAGGGGCAATGTATCCCGATACACTGGACTCAGACTCCATCTGACAAACAACTTCCGTTTCCCAGCTGAAACTATAGTTTGTGTGCCAAAAGGTATAGTTTTAGGCAGAAAGACTCATTATTAATTGTGTTTGTAAGTGGTTCTGTTAAGAAAGGTTATGAGGCCGGGTGTGTAATGCAGATTTGTATAAAGAAGTCTTTAAACCGTGAGAACACGGGGCCATGTTTCCACTCCCGACTTAATGAACCCCCAGAGATAAAGCAGCTGCTCTTACACAACTAGAACCGAACAACAGCGTTATATACTTCAGCTCCTCTTCAGCACCCTCCGTGGATTCATATAGTATCGTGCTCGTCTCTGTGTTAAAAAACACTCGCGTTAATACAGACCAGGATACCCTGTGAAAACATAGCCCGGGGTTCTGAATAGATACAGTTTGAACGCATTGTTGATACAGACGGGCTCACTTTCAATGCAAGAAAAGCAAACGCAGCCTCCGCAGGGTTTAAACGAGACGTGCCAAACAACAACAGCCCCGCTTTCCTGTTAAATACATATAATTGTACACAGCTGACAAAGAGGAAGCACAGAAATGATATGCGCTTTCGAAACTCATTCGGCAACACGCTCTTCGTGTTTCGGGTTAAATATTTCGACAAGGGGTCACTTTTAAGTGGAATATTTGTACAAAAGTTCACAAAGTGACCCTTCGTTGTTACAAATTTGCATAGCTTTCGCAATGACTTTTTTTTTTTTTTTAATTGGAATGGCGTATCAGGAAAACCTTGCTGCGTAATCTGCCGTCACCATCCCTGCGTTGCTTCCTCAGGCTTTCTGAAGCGCTGCTCGCTGCGGCTGCCTGGCTGCAGGAAGGTGTGTGCAGGTAGCGAAGCCAGCGGTGACTCGCTCTGTGACAGACCCACTGCGCAACTGAATGAGGCGAAACTAATCCCTGCTCGCCGCAGCTCCTGGGGTGGGTGGGACTTTATTGTCTAACCCAAAAACAACTTGTCACAGACTTCCAGGACTACCTGCGCCGTGACTGAAAGCTTTTGCAGCTGCTGGGGCTAGTTTTTAATCATGCACGCCGAGGTTTTTGAAAGGCAGGCGACCCCGAGAAGGCGAGTTTTCTCCAGATGTATGAGCGAGGATGGCGTTTTAGACTACATGATCAAGGAGGTGAGTTCTTATTTGAAATTGCAAAAACACAGAAGTGAGTGCTGGTAAATTTCCGGAATTGTCTTCCGAACTGCTGTGAAGTTTTGGCCTTAAAAATGAATGCGTCGCGTAAAATAAATAGCTCAGTGTGTTAATGTAGACAGTGTGTCCGGCTGGTCCCTTTGTATTTATAAACGCGTTTTGGGAATTTTGAAGATTCCGAAACA
>NW_024472321.1:0-8556 GCF_017654505.1 Polyodon spathula | reverse complement strand
TTAATGATGTTTACAAACTCAACGGGGTATTTTGTAACATACTGGACTGTTTCCTCTCACAAACTTTACAGTTAGGAAATAAATGTCCACCTATTTCAGGCAGTGTGTGGCATTAATCTTGAAGTATGAGACCGAACTATATCTAGGGGTCGGGTTGTGACGGCACCACCCTGCCGCTGTTTCTTGCCAGTCTGTTTTGCCAGACCTTTGATTGGTCTGTCAGGGCTCGACAGGTTGGCATGTGAAAGCAGATCGCTGCGTGTCAGTGACTCTGCTCTGCTTCCCTCCCGGTGTAGGAATTTAGGTCACAGTTGACGGGTGTTTCTGTATCCAGGGCTACAATAATTGGTGACATTTCTCACTTTACTTTTCAAAATGACAATATGCGGTGCTGTTCTAGTGACAGCCCTCCCTCTGTAAAAAGGTCCATTCAGGTGTGGAGAATGGGCAGTAAAGCACTGTGCTGTTCCAGTGACTGCCCTCCCCTCCCTCTGCACGCTGGTTCATGCAGGTCTCAGTGTGGAGAATGGGCAGTAAAGCACTGTGCTGTTCCAGTGACTGCCCTCCCCTCCCTCTGCACGCTGGTTCATGCAGGTCTCAGTGTGGAGAATGGGCAGTAAAGCACTGTCCTGTTCCACTGACTGCCCTCCCCTCCCTTTGCACGCTGGTTCATGAGAAGAGGCTGCAAATAGAAACCCAGAAATGGCTGCCTGGGAGCCTCTGGCAAGACAAGACATCAGTACCATGAAAGAGGGTCGATAATAATGGTTAAAGGCAGTGACATTCAGATGGGATCGTAGATATGAAAGCATTGGTTAGCATCCTTTCAGATCTTCATTAGCAGTAAAAGTGTTATTAGTTTTGCTCTTGATGTGTGCTTCCACACAATTGCAACAGAGATGCTTACTGTTTATTATTTGTATTGAAATAACTGGTTTCATCTTTAGTCTTGGTTAGGGTGGTTTCACCAGAGATCAGGAGCTGCTCTTCAGTTCCAGTTTCTTTTGAATAAACTTGAAACACAAACTGAGGGGCCGGGTGGAAGGGAAGTGAGGCGAGATTAATGCCGCAATCACAATGACTCACAATTATTGCAAATATCACATCCACAATTTGACTTTGTACTTATTCTCATAAGGGCAGGGATGGGAATAAGACTCCTATTGCACAGCTGTTTCACCCATTCCAGGTTTTATTACGAGCTTGATTAGCCGCAGTGTAGAGCTAACAATCTCAGGTGTGTAAAACCAGGAGAGGCTCCTAGGTGCACCTGATAAACGGGACTATATTAAAGCATCAGATTGTAGGCTAACCAGAAGAGCTACCGTACTGACTCGAGTTAAAATGAGAAACCTCGTTAAAGCCAAGCTTTCTGAAATGAAACCATTAATAAAATCGATGCATAGAGGCCTAGACTACAGAATATTTTTCTTAGCAGAGCTTTTAATTTATAACAAGGCATGAAATATAATTAAATAAAGTCAGAGCTGCTTGTATTAGTCACTGCGAGGTCGCTGAATTGAAGTCATGACGGTGGATGTTGTGTGTAGCCCACATCTCAGTTCCTGTAATTCGATAGGTGCAAAGACGAAGGCATCTCTGGTTATGTTTTGGGTGCTTGAAGAGTACGGTCTGGCCGAGCGATAGCCAGATATTATCGGAGTTAACAAGATCCATTTGCTGCACACAATGAACAGGAGTTTAAAGGGCGATATCGTTTCTCCAAGGCGGCAGTCAGAAGACTGATGGAGCTACTGGAACCATGGCTGCACACTAGAGGAAGAGGAGGCCTCTCTAATAGCTCTGTGGTTTTATGCCACAGGATCCTTCTTGCGTTGGGGTCTGATTAACAACCATGACAGCACTGTTTGTCATGCAGCCCAATGAGAGGAGCAACAAGATATCTGGACCGTGTTTTATTGTAAATCTGGAATACCTGGAGTTATTAGCAGCACGCAGGATAGGCGGGCAGGACGCAGGATGGGCGGGCAGCACGCTGCAGGGATTTTCGAGAATAGTCGATTAAAACTACAGTTCCAAGAAGGCTTTTATCACGGTGTCCTCGCGGCTGACAAAGGCTGTCCTTCCAGGAGGGGTTTTCTCACACCAGTGCCAAATCCCACATCGCCCGCAGAACTGAAATACAATAGGAGTCATAAGAAGGCAAGAGCGGGTATTGAGAGAACGTTTGGAATATTAAAACAGTGTTCTGCTTGTCTTTTGTTTGCGTACCACGCCCAGCACAGCAAGCCAAATGTTCGTCGCATGTGTGGTTACTGTACTTCACAATGAGTCAGTCAACTCAGTGACCCCACCATGCCTTACCCAGGGAGATACCAACCAAACCCTGATAATTGACACCTATTTGATTGGACCAGAAGAAAGGGAAGGGCGGGCATTTTGAACGAGTTTAATACATCACCACTTTTCATAGTGACATGCGAGTACAGTGTGTACATATTGTAAATTAAACTTAATCGCCAACTGTAATAATTCAAAGAAACTGCCTCATGCAATCACTCAAAACGAGTTTAATCTCTCCGATCCTTTGCCACCCCCATCAGACATCCCAGCGACCCCCAGTTTGAGAGCCCCTGTATTAGGCTGATCTGAAACAAAAACACACGTGAAAAATGTCAAGTTGTCAAAAGTGCCCAGCCATTTAAAGTAGAGATATCAAAAACACAAGCCAAGGTTGCCCCAGTTGTTTCTACTAGCTTGGCTTGCATTTTCAGGCACAATGAAAGCAGGTCGAACTTGCATCAAAGTGTTTGAAGATGCTGCTCACAGTAACAAATGGATGTTTAAAATGAGCAAAGTTGTTGTGAGCCTGTAGGATTCGATACCCAACGGTAGTTGCTTTAAAGATGAAAAAGGTTCCATTGTAAAGAATTCTATTTTTGTTCGTCACTTCTAGGCAAAATTCCATTGTCCTTTAACTGGGGAATTGAGAACGTGTCCTTTTCTGCTGGAGCTGCCCTTGGGAAATGATTCAGTAGTATTAGAGTAGAGACTGCTGTCTTTAGCAATGCTCACTGGTCCTGTACAAACTTCAACAGCTCTCCCATTGTTTATTGTATCCATCAGCTACAATGCATTCAGCTGCAGTGTTCCACAGCTCTGTTTTACACTCTTCTGTAAACCCTTGGGGTCTCTCCTCTACCTTCTCCATTACCCTCCTGTGTACAGAGATCTCTGGGCAGTCTGATTCCATGGGTAGTTGTAGCCTTTAGACTGCAACTTTGTCGTAGGAAAGGGTTTATTTAGTAGAGCTCTGAAACAAGTCCTCTACACCCATCTAGCAAAAAAAAAAACCTTCAAACTCCTTTGATTTTGCTGTGAGCCCTCCATAGATATTTTGGATTGCACTTGGCTATAATTCAGTAAATTATATATATTTTTTAAGATATTGCATTTGTTGTTTTTTTAACTCTTCAGGTATTGCATGCAATGTTTTTTGGTAAGTCTGTGTTCAGGTGCTTTACTGTGATTTCATGAGTTGCTCTCCAGTAGCACTGGTCACTGTGTTGTTTATATTAGTAAGAGGCAGCACCATCTAGTGCACAGCAGTGTCTTGCCTGCAAAACAAAAGGGAATCTGCATGCAAAGTGGCCGATCACTAGATGGCGCTCTCTATGGCAGGCAGCTAGAACTGAAGAGCAGCTCCTGAACTCAAACTCTTCACACAGGAGGCTTCCTTTACCCTGACAACTGGGTAAGCACAGTATTTATTATGTATTCGACCTTTTTCTGCTGCTGAAAGAGCATCTCTGTTCTAGTCACACCCTCTGAATGTTGTGTGGCAATGCCAGCGCCAACACAGTCAGTACAGCAGGGACAGCAGCTAGGCTCTGGTTTGTCAAACAACTGGATGCAGACGGATGACTTTGAATAAACTTCATGATCACACTGTGAAAACCTTTATAAAATAAAGTTACCGGTACTTTTTACATGTGTCATTTTTTTAAAAGAAGTAGATGGACAAACAGTTCACAAACCAAGCTGGCTTTTTGTTGGAGGTCCTTGAAGTGAGGTTTCCCACGGTAAAGCCTAGGGAATGCTCACGTGATCACGTGTTCCTGCACAGACAAGTGCAGCGTGAATTCAGGCAAGAAGAAAGTCTGCAGCAGTTTTAAAAAGGCGTGTCTGTCAGTGCTCTAGACCATGCTCTCGGTGTCAGTGTGAGGAGGCCACGGTTTAGATAGGGCCCTAACTTAATTTCAGCCAGTGTTTCAGTGGGAGCACTAAAAACAGCTCGACGAAGCGTCCATCGCCACTGTGCTGAGCCATTGTCTGGAGCCAGGTAATACGTTGCTACTTTTCTGCCGTCTAAACTAAAGGCTGGCTTTAATACCACGTTGCCCCCCCCCCCCCCAATACCCTGAAGAGCCTGCCCCAGCCTGTGATCTCTCAGGTGTAGTTTGATGTTATTTAGTTTGTATTTCAAAGGCCTTCCCATTCTTCTTCACCTGCACTAATGGGACAGGTGAATACTCTTAGAAAAGTTTGCCACATGGTCATGATGCACTTTTCCCATGCCTTTCCTGTACCACCCCCTGGTTTTTTTAATCTTAAGGGTAAAATGGTTTCTAAGATTGAGCCCCTTTTGGCAGAGTGGTTCCTTCCACACCTGTGATCTTGTGCCAGGTTTTGAAATGGGCATGAACAGTGGAATTCCACAAGACCGCAGCGCATGTTGAAACACTGCCGCTGATGAAAGCGCTGCCCAAAACGCTAGTCTGCTTCACTTGGCTTCCTGCGTACACAGATAAGCACGCTGTCTGGAAATGCTTGTCTGCTTCACGCTCATACAAGTCTTCATCTTTTGAGTTGTCGTTTTTGAATGTATAATTTGAAACAGTTTTCATATGCTTAAAATTAATTTTTGAAAACATAATTGGTTTTAGCTTTTCAGTGAAAAATCAACAGTACAAATGGGGTGTCACTTAAAAAATAAATAAATAAAAATAAGTTTGACATTTTCCAAGCAGTTTTATGTGAGATTGCTTTGCAGATAAGTGTACCTCTTTGCAGCAGCACCCAGCCCTGCTGCACCCAGGCCTGGGGTTCAGAACTCCCCTCAATTAAATCTGTTATTATTGAAATGATCAGGAGCCAGGAGTTTAAACTTACACTAGCCCTGCTACAGCACAGCAGACCCTATAGCAGCTCAGAAAAACTGAAGGTCAGATCGTTCTTAAGCCAGTCGCCTCTTCACACCCAGGAGCGCCACACCACAAGTGAGCTACCGCCCCCTGGAGGACAAAGACCGGCCCTGCTGGTGTCCGCTTGAGCTCAGCAGACGCTCGTCCAGTAGAGTGCGCTGCAGCGTGACAAGGAGAAACAGCCCCTGATTGCCTCTCTAACCCGCAGGGGGCGCCAGAGCCAATGCTCCCTGTGGAGTCCCCAACAAAAAACGTTCGCTACCCTGACCTTACGACTCACCCTGCACACCATACAGCCGTATCTTTACCAGGGGAGACACGGGGACCCCTGTGCCCCCCTCGTGTGACTCATGCAGCACACCCAGGGACCCTGTTCGGCTAAATTTAAGTTCAGAATCGCTTCCAAAATGTGATGAAAACTCTTTGAAAGGATTATAAAACAAATAGGCAGCAGTGACACTGATAACCCTTAGCTTTAAACAAAAATGAATTGGAAATGACTGCAAGTACTTTATCAGTACAATCAATTCTAAACAAACTGTGGATAATGTCAAGATAATAAATGACACCTCTAGTTTTTATTTGGATCCTTGCTGTCGGTGATCTAAAATTGGGCTTTTTTTAGGAACCGGTCTCCTGTAATGTCTTAAACGTCCTTCCCTTCTTATATACATTGGGTGTGGGTGTGGGAGGGTGTGTGTGTGTGCACACTCGGTGTGTCGGGTGTGTTTCCACAGTCACTGCTCTGGAATGTGACGACTACGCCCTCCACACATTCTCAGCACGTAGTTCACTGTGACAGGATGTGGAGAGGTCTTTACAACAAAGTGTAGCTTTATAAAATTACCAACATCAGTAACAATCACATGAAAACTTTGACTCCTTTAATCATTTTAGATGTAAATGTATGAATCCCAAGATTGAAGTTGAAGGCACTAGCCTGTATGTGAGTCTGGTGGTTCCAGCTGTACTGAAGCGAGATTCAAACTGATTGCTTCATATCGAGGACGGCCACAGAGATAACTTCATAAGCCAGGAGCTGTCTCTGTTAACCTGATGGAAAAACACAAACTCGAAAGCAGTCTGAAAGTAATAGATGTATAGTAAAGGGTTTGGCACTAAATGGTTAGTAAGTAGCTTCAGAATACATCAATCATTTTAATGTGTCTGCTGTTGTTCTCTGTGTTTTTTATTCTCTTACATAATCATGTTTTTACTTTGTAATTTAACGATGAATTCCTGTTTTTCAATTCCATTACTTTTTAAAATCAGTTCCTGATTCCCATTCCCTTTTAATCCATTCCAACACATCATTGATCAAACCGGCTTCAAGTGAAAGCAGTTGAACAATCACAACAATTATATTTCTAAAATAAAAAAAATTAAAATAGCTGATTCCTTTTGAAGGAATTGATTTTTATAAAGGAGTTGGAAATCTTTCGAGTCTGGTCTACTCGGTATCTCGTCATATTAGTGCTGTGCTATTGAGGTGTACCTGTGCTGGACCTGCGGGCACAAACTGGATAAACTAAAGTAACGGCTGCCAAAACAGCCAGGCACAGCCGTGTGTGCAGTGTACACATTAGACCTCTTACACACAGATCAGTCTTGTTTTATGTGGTCCTGAGTGAAAGCAGGCAAGGCACGGCAGTATTCGGAAAAGCCAACAACAGCCCATTAAAAACCACAGCACAGACCAGCTGGAATGTGTGCTCACAGAAGTGTCTGTGGGTGCAGGTGCTCACCGGTGTGCTCACAGGAGGGTCTGTGGGTGCAGGAGCTCACCGGTGTGCTCACAGGAGGGTCTGTGGGTGCAGGAGCTCACCGGTGTGCTCACAGGAGGGTCTGTGGCTCTGGACTGTGTTGTGGTGTGGCGGTGTGCTGATGTCCAGTGGCTCTGGACTGTGTTGGGGTGCGGGGGTGTGCTGATGTCCAGTGGCTCTGGACTGTGTGGGGGTGCGGGGGTGTGCTGATGTCCAGTGGCTCTGGACTGTGTTGTGGTGTGGGGGTGTGCTGATGTCCAGTGGCTCTGGACTGTGTTGTGGTGTGGCGGTGTGCTGATGTCCAGTGGCTCTGGACTGTGTTGGGGTGCGGGGGTGTGCTGATGTCCAGTGGCTCTGGACTGTGTGGGGGTGCGGGGGTGTGCTGATGTCCAGTGGCTCTGGACTGTGTGGGGGTGCGGGGGTGTGCTGATGTCCAGTGGCTCTGGACTGTGTGGGGGTGCGGGGGTGTGCTGATGTCCAGTGGCTCTGGACTGTGTGGGGGTGCGGGGGTGTGCTGATGTCCAGTGGCTCTGGACTGTGTGGGGGTGCGGGGGTGTGCTGATGTCCAGTGGCTCTGGACTGTGTGGGGGTGCGGGGGTGTGCTGATGTCCAGTGGCTCTGGACTGTGTGGGGGTGCGGGGGTGTGTTGATGTCCAGTGGCTCTGGACTATGTGGGGGTGTGCTGATGTCCAGTGGCTCTGGACTGTGTTGGGGTGCGGGGGTGTGCTGATGTCCAGTGAGGGGGATGCTGATGCTACCATTTTACTTGTGACCTGACCTGCTTTCGAACCCAGAATAAACCCAGACCTGTTACAAGACACCAGGTTACCTGAACTTCAAACATGCCTGTGATGTCACCCTTTCTTTTAAATGATTGTTTTTCAAATTCAGCTGAAATCTTTGGATTTGTGTCCAGTTGAATAAGTGTGATAAACACCAGAGTGTTGAGTTGGTTTGTCCGATACCTTCTGGAACAGCTTGTGAGCAGAGAGCTGACTCTGTGTGTCTGCTCTGTGTTTCAGGGGGAAGGGCCACTGTCTGCAAAGCGAGGGGCCCGAACACAAGCTAGACGGGCGCACCTGAAGAGCCTGGAGAATGAGAAGCAGCAGGTGAGAGAGGGAGAGAGGGAGGCATGGCAATGGTGAAAAACTTGTATCCATTCATTTTAAACAATACTGAATTCAAAAGCAAAACTGAAGCTAATTGAAGTTTTTGGAAAGGTTTGCTCTGGTAGAAGAATGTAATTACAGTTTGATATCTGCTGTTTGTTTAAAGCTTCTGGAAGGATTGCTTTATCATTAATTATAGTGAACTTAATGGAAAAATTCAAGTAGGTGCTTACACACAGCAGGTATGGAATTGAAGTTGATCGTGAACATTTTTCCTCAAACAGGCAAACTAGCGGCACCATAACTACGTGTGTGTGTGTGTGTGAATCTGCAGTTTTGAATCTGCAGTTTGTCATGCAATTTCTATGTGTTTTTTTCTATTAATAAAGCCCTACAATTTTTATTTTACTAGTTTAAAATTCATAGACTGTGTTCAGTAATATTTCACGCAGTTGGTGTAGTGAGATTGACAGATGACTGTGAAGATCAATTTGTCCTTCACATTCACCCTGGTTACAG
>NW_024472320.1:0-25000 GCF_017654505.1 Polyodon spathula | reverse complement strand
CAGACTGAGCATCACAGTGTCTTTGTTTCGTCGCTGCTCTCCTGTGCTGCAGGCTGTGTGTGTTTGTGTCATCGCTGCGCTCCTGCACTGCGGGCTGTGTGTGTTTGTGTCGTCGCTGCTCTCCTGCGCTGCAGGATGTGTGTGTTTGTGTCGTCGCTGCTCTCCTGCGGGCTCTGTGTGTTTGTGTCGTCGCTGCTCTCCTGCGCTGCGGGCTCTGTGTGTTTGTGTCGTCGCTGCTCTCCTGCGCTGCGGGCTGTGTGTGTTTGTGTCGTCGCTGCTCTCCTGCGCTGCGGGCTCTGTGTGTTTGTGTCGTCGCTGCTCTCCTGCGCTGCGGGCTCTGTGTGTTTGTGTCGTCGCTGCTCTCCTGCGCTGCGGGCTGTGTGTGTTTGTGTCGTCGCTGCTCTCCTGCGCTGCGGGCTGTGTGTGTTTGTGTCGTCGCTGCTCTCCTGCGCTGCGGGCTCTGTGTGTTTGTGTCGTCGCTGCTCTCCTGCGCTGCGGGCTCTGTGTGTTTGTGTCGTCGCTGCTCTCCTGCGCTGCGGGCTGTGTGTGTTTGTGTCGTCGCTGCTCTCCTGCGCTGCGGGCTCTGTGTGTTTGTGTCGTCGCTGCTCTCCTGCGCTGCGGGCTGTGTGTGTTTGTGTCGTCGCTGCTCTCCTGCGCTGCGGGCTGTGTGTGTTTGTGTCGTCGCTGCTCTCCTGCGCTGCGGGCTGTGTGTGTTTGTGTCGTCGCTGCTCTCCTGCGCTGAGGGCTCTGTGTGTTTGTGTCGTCGCTGCTCTCCTGTGCTGTAGACTCGCAGGGTAGTTATTAAAGCTTGATGGTCTTCCAAATAGTTTTTAAAGAGTAGAAGATGTCACTTTGTGAGCCTGTGAGACTTCAGGCATGTTCCCTGGCCGACACAATCCCTTGTTTATACTCTATCTAGAGAATCACTTCTCCAGTTGTCATCGCATTTGGTTGCACCATTTCTTTGTTTATACTAGAAGTAAATGCGTTGTGTGTTATTGTTCTAAGGGATGAACATCTCGTACAGCTTGAGGGAAAGCTGGGCTGTTCTGTCTGCTCCAAATGTGCAAAATGAATGTGTTACAATCACCCAGCATGTAACTTATTATAAAGCACAAAAAAAACCTACCTTTTTGAAAGATCAACTTTTGAACTGTGCTGTATGTTCTGGTATAACATGTACACAGGACAACTGTACTGGAATTTTGAGTTGTTTAGAAGGAGTTGCAATAAATTGCATGTAGTTATGTTTCTGCATGTTTTCCCAATAATCACGTGATTTATTCATTTCCCTCCACCACCCTTTTAGACTGAAGAGCTGGTGTCGAAATCTCTAGAGATGGTAAGGATTTGTATTGCAATAGCACTAGACTAAAACCTTTACATTGTGCAAAAACTTTCAGCTCTTGTTATGAGGTGGTTTCTGGAACACACAGGGTGGGTGCGTGTCGTGAACCCGGAGTCAGAGTCCACTGCTCCCCTATATTTGGGATCATCTGCAAATTTAACAATCATGCACTGTGTGTCTGGGTCCAGTACTACCCTGCCTTGGACAGTACTAGCCTGTCCTCTTGTCCAGTACTGCCCTGTCCTCTCTTGTCCGGTACTCCCCTGTCCTCTCTTGTCCAGTACTGCCCTGTCCTCTCTTGTCCGGTACTCCCCTGTCCTCTCTTGTCCAGTACTGCCCTGCCCTCTCTTGTCCTCTCTTGTCCAGTCCTACCCTGTCCTCTCTTGTCTCTCCTCCAGTCTGATGAGAGTGAGCTGCAGGAGCAGTATGAGGAAGCCCTGCAGTCTGTGAAGCAGCTGGAGGTCCAGCAGGGGGTGCTGTTCTTCAAGGTGGACTGGCTGCAGGACGTGTTGGAGGGGATGGAGGAGCAGCTTGCTGAGGCGGAGAGGCAGAGCCGAGACGCATACCAGGTAAAGCCCTTGAGATCTTTATAAAGACAGGTGATGATGTGGGAGCACGTGGGTGTGCAGAGCTGTGTAACGACCGGGTTCACCTGTGTTTAGGAGATGGAGCGCGAGAGACAGGCCAAGAGAGAGCTGGAAGGAACAGTGAGGAGGCTGCTGCAGGAGCTGGAGAGGCTGAGAGAGGTAAGGACTGGAGGAGAGAGTACAGCCCACTGCATCAGGCCTTATTGATGAAATCCCCAGAGACGGTCGTCCATACATTTGTCCCACTTTTTACATTTTTTCATATATCCGGAAAACCGCTGATCCAGTTGGGATGGGCCTTGGTGTTAACATTGTTTCTCGAGTTTCTGAAGTATTAGCTCGGTGGCTGTATGCAGTGTGTGTCTCTGCATGCCTTCCCCAGCTGTAGATCACACAGGTTGCATAGATCTGGAGAGCTGCTTATTCCACTGTGATGAAAGCCGACATTATTGCAGTTATTTGGAGTGTCAGACTGTGCAGATTTACGGACGTGACACTCGGTATGTCTCGCTTGTTCTATCTTTCCACATACTGTGAACCTACCTATTGCCATCTGTGTATTAAGTGGCACTTGTCTAAGTTTCATGAAACTGTTCCTTGCATTTCGTCATGCTGATCTGATCTTGAATCTGCAGCCGGGGGGAGGGGGGGGGGGTCGATGTTACTGACTTACTTGCTATAAGAGTTAAGATGAATAGTAACACTAAACTGTTTGTTAATTCCAGGAGAATTCCACCAATCAGGTCACAATGGTGGAGAAAGCTTGCGGGACAGAAGATCTGGAAGGAAGCTGGACTGTGAGGGAGGAGAGAAAAGGGAGAGACGGAAGTTATGGCGAAAGACAAGGAACATGGGAAGGTGGAGGAGGAGGAGAGAGAGAAGAAAACAGAGATAAAGAGAGAATCCAGGAAGAGAACAACCAGGATCTTAAATACCAGCTTCCTGTTTATAAAGCCAGGGCTGGCAACATTCCAGACATCCCCGAACCTCCCGCCGAAGTGAGTTCAGAAAACCAGGACGGGAAATATTCCAACATGGGATGGGAAAGAGAAGGAAAGACTCATTTTATAAAGGACATGGAAAACTCCCAGCAAGAAAGGGTAGTTCTTGACAACAGCCAGGGAGCAGACTTGGAATCTAGTGAGAGACTCAAGGAAGAGAGAGGGAAAGAGGATGATACAAAGGTAGAAGAGACTGCTGGAAAGAGGGAGTTGAAGGCAGGACCGAAGGAGGATGAGCAAAAACCAGGAAAATTGGAGACAACAGCCGGAGGAATTCTGTCATCCTTTTTTGGAAAACTAAGTGCGAAACCTCTAGATCTCAAGACTGGAAACCCCCAACAGCTACAAAAAGAGGAGACAGCAGTCCTGAACCCTGAACACCAGGTGGTACTAGAGGGCAATGGAAACACAGTGATGGCAGCAGCAACAGAGATGGAGCTTCAAGCAGGGAGCCAGCATAGGAGTGCAGATCCAGGACCGACTCAAACACAGTTACTGCTAGTAAACAGAGCGGAATTGGAACGGGGTGGAGAGCAGGCACTGGGAGTTCCTAGCACTGCAACAGGAGATGAAGAGGGGGTGGGAAAGGGGGGCAGAGATAGAGTGCAAATCACAAAGGGAGAATGGAGCACGGTGTCCATAGATAGCAGCACAGATTTAGCCACAAATTCTGATTTAAATAAAGATTTATTCACGTCTGTAGCCACGGATTTGGGGAAGACAGTTGCAGAGCCAGAGAAGGGGGTAGAAGGAGCCGTGCAGGAGAAGATTGCAGATCTCAAAGCGACGGAGGGCAAGGAGGAAGATGAACGCACCATGGTCAAACTCGAGAAAATGTTCCACAAGACTTTTTCCAAGTTTCCCAGCTTCCGCCTTTCACCTGGTGATGAAACAGAAGGGAAGCGGGATAGCATTGGGAAAAGTGGGATCTTAGAAGAGGAGAAGAACAATTCCAATGAGGTAAAAGAGATTGCTGGGAAAACCAAGGAAAGTCCTCTGAAACGGGATGCCAGGGAAGCAACGGAGAAAGTCTTTTCGGAAATTTCAGCTCCGAAGATGAAAGAGGCTCGATCTTCTTCCGGGGAGGATGTCATGCAGGACTGTCTGGAGAGGGTGGATGGACATCTGGAATCGCCTTTTCTGGATGCTATGGGAAGCCCGGAAGCAGCTGATGGGCAAAAGTCATTCCAAGGTCAGGAATCTACCCCATCCATGAATTCCCCTCCAAGCGACCTCTCCCAGTCCCGGGAATCTTTGAATGAGAAACTCAATTCCGGAACACAAGTTGGGAATAGTCCGGAACCCTGCAGCATCTCCTGAAACATTCCCACACCGTTCCCCAGGGGTTTTCAAGTGATGGAATTACTTTAGATTTGTTCACGTATTTTAAGTTCTTGTTTATAGATGTTCACTTGAGGAGCACAGCTGGGACACTGTGTCACTCGCCCTCTGCCCGTCTCCACCCCGCATCTCAACACTTTTCTTTGGGTTTTCTTATAAAATGCAGTTCCCATTTAATTTTAAAATTTTAATTTTTGAAATCTGTGTAAATAATCAAATATAATAATGCCATTTCTAGGTCTCTGATAGTCCAGAATGGTTTGTACCATTTAGAAGACCACAACAAGCATTAAATCCTCAGTAGGACTGCTTGAAACTCACACTAGCCCAGCGCTGGGGTTCAGACACGCCTTCAAACAAGTATATCATTGAAATGATCAGGAGGCTTATGTTAAATAATGGGTTCCTCCCTTATAGCTGCATGAACAGCTCCTATTAGTAAATGATCGTTTCCGAGCATATTTCCCAGGGTCCTAGCCCCTCCTGCTCCTGCTCTTTTCAATAATATCCCTGCACAGGGGAATGTCTGAAGCCTAGGACTGGGTGCAAGACTAGTGCCAGGTTCAGGACTTGGAACGCCCACCCCAGTGTAAGCTACAGTAGCAGACAAACGAGTTGGGGTCTCTATTGTTAGCCACTGCTCTGAAACTTCACGCAAAATGATGCAAGCATCAGCCAAAGAGTACAAATATCTCATTTTAAACACTTCTGTTAAGGTTGGACTTGGACCGTTTGCATGTCAGTGATAGACATGTTAAACCCCATTAGTAGAGGAGGAGACTGAGCTGCACCAGTGACTTTTGAAAACCACCTTGAATTCTGTTCTAAAATGATGAGGACTGTGCCAGCAGTTGGGCCCGTGCTAAACCCTTCCATAGTTACCTGGGTGCTTTCCGATCGGTTCGTTGAAGACATACAGACTCCGGTTTTGAGATTTGATGATCGCTTGAATATCTCCTGTAATACCCATCCTGTCATTGTCTTCTCTGTAGGTGTAATAACCAGGACTAGGCAAGCAGAACCCGTCACGTATCTTTCCTCCAGTTATCTGTACAGCGGCGTGCTCGAGCTAATTCGGTGGCAGTTCTAGGATATTATAAATCACTGTATTAAAGATCCATGTTATCCTGTGTAAAAATAGCTCTGAACTCACCAGGTGATAAAGAGATGTTCATGGTCCTGAGATACTGTTAACACCAGATTTGATTTCGTTACTGTTTTAACTTTTGTTTTAGCTGTTGTGTAAATGATATGTGTGCTGTAGAGGTATATGGTTTTTAATGTGCTGTTACAGCTGTGCAAATGTGTTGGTTGAAGAATAAAAGTGGTATTGTTATTATTTTAATGTTTCTTTGCAGCGTTTCTTTGCGGTCTCAAGTTACAAGCTGCAGTGATTAGCTGTGGGAGTTCTTATTGGATTGCCTGCCTGTAAAAATCTCGTTAAGGAGTTATTAACTCTGCTGCAGGGCTTTCATCTGTCTTCGGAGAAGCTCCCACACACTCCTTCAAAATGATTCCTAAAGCAGCTTCAGGAACTGTAGCAGCATTGGTGAAGCACTTCCTCTTATCACAGTGAGGCCCTCCATCATTCTAATAACGTGAGGCTCACACACAGAGGAAAGAGCTTGCTCTGTAATAATGTGAGGCTCACACACACGGAAGAGCTCGCTCTAATAACGTGAGGCTGATACGCACACAGAAGAGCTCACTAATAATGTGAAGCCGACACACACGCAGGAAGACCTCGTCTGTAATAACGTGAGGCTCACACACAGAGAAGAGCTTGCTCTGTAATAACCTGAGGCTGACACACACACAAAGAGCTCACTCTCTAATAATGTGAGGCTGATACACACACACACAGAAGAGCTTGCTCTGTCTCAAGGTATTTGAATTCTGCCAGTGACCTTCTAGAACCACCTTGATCAGTCATCCCTCACGTTTCTGAATCCGCATATAGAACAACATCAGATACAGGTCATGGAGACTCATTGTGCCAATGAGGATAGGGCTGGGCTAGTTATACTGACGAGGCTGTGCTAATAAGGGCTGGGCTAGTTATACTGATGAGTCTGTGCTAATGAGGACTGGGCTGGGCTAGTTATACTGATGAGGCTGTGCCAATGAGGATAGGGCTGGGCTAGTTATACTGATGAGTCTGTGCCAATGAGGACTGGGCTGGGCTAGTTATACTGATGAGGCTGTGCCAATGAGGATAGGGCTGGTTATACTGATGAGGCTGTGCCAATGAGGACTGGGCTGGTTATACTGATGAGGCTGTGCCAATGAGGATAGGGCTGGGCTAGTTATACTGACGAGGCTGTGCCAATGAGGATAGGGCTGGTTATACTGATGAGGCTGTGCTAATGAGGATAGGGCTGGGCTAGTTATACTGATGAGGCTGTGCTAATGAGGATAGGGCTGAGCTAGTTATACTGATGAGGCTGTGCCAATGAGGACTGGGCTGGTTATACTGATGAGGCTGTGCTAATGAGGACTGGGCTGGTTATACTGATGAGGCTGTGCTAATAAGGGCTGGGCTGGTTATAATGACGAGGCTGTGCTAATGAGAGCAGGGCTGGGCTAATGAGAGCTGGGCTGGGCTGGTTATACTGATGAGGCTGTGCTAATGAGGGCTGTGGGCTGGTTATACTGATGAGGCTGTACTAATGAGAGCAGGGCTGGGCTGGTTATACTGACAATGCTGTGCTAATGAGAGCTGGGCTGGTTATAATGACGAGGCTGTGCTAATGAGAGCAGGGCTGGGCTAATGAGAGCTGGGCTGGGCTGGTTATACTGACGAGGCAGTGCTAATGAGAGCCGGGCTGGGCTGGTTATAATGACGAGGCTGTGTTAATGAGAGCTGGGCTGGGCTGGTTATACTGACGAGGCTGTGCTAATGAGAGCTGGGCTGGGCTGGTTATACTGACGAGGCTGTGCTAATGAGAGCAGGGCTGGGCTGGTTATACTGACGAGGCTGTGCTAATGAGAGCTGGGCTGGGCTGGTTATACTGACGAGGCTGTGCTAATGAGAGCAGGGCTGGGCTGGTTATACTGACGAGGCTGTGCTAATGAGAGCTGGGCTGGGCTGGTTATACTGACGAGGCTGTGCTAATGAGAGCTGGGCTGGGCTGGTTATACTGACGAGGCTGTGCTAATGAGAGCAGGGCTGGGCTGGTTATACTGACGAGGCTGTGCTAATGAGAGCTGGGCTGGGCTGGTTATACTGACGAGGCTGTGCTAATGAGAGCTGGGCTGGGCTGGTTATACTGACGAGGCTGTGCTAATGAGAGCTGGGCTGGGCTGGTTATACTGACGAGGCTGTGCTAATGAGAGCTGGGCTGGTTATACTGACGAGGCTGTGCTAATGAGAGCTGGGCTGGGCTGGTTATACTGACGAGGCTGTGCTAATGAGAGCTGGGCTGGGCTGGTTATACTGACGAGGCTGTGCTAATGAGAGCTGGGCTGGGCTGGTTATACTGACGAGGCTGTGCTAATGAGAGCTGGGCTGGGCTGGTTATACTGACGAGGCTGTGCTAATGAGAGCTGGGCTGGGCTGGTTATACTGACGAGGCTGTGCTAATGAGAGCAGGGCTGGGCTGGATGACGAGGCTGTGCTGAGAGCTGGGCTGGGCTGGTTATACTGACAATATACTGACTAGCTGATTTCTCTCATTGGCAGCAAAAGCGCAAAGAGCAATCCCTGTGGGCCCCCATCAACTCTACCTGAACATGATTCGAACCAGGATTGCATAACCCTCAACCCAAGCGGCAGTGCTTTTACTGGGTAAGCTATGGGGGCACGCTGGGTACTTGTCATGGCAGGCATCGCTTCTTCCATGCCGGTGAAGTCAATGCATCCCTGTGTGTGTTCCTGTTCACCATCACTGTCAGCGTGAAATGAAGAGGACGTTTCGTAAAGGATTTGTCCATTGTGTTTATAAATGATCTTGCACATTGTTTTAAACAGGGAAGGTGGAAAACAATTTCTAGACATGTACACTTCATTGCTGTATAACAAAAGCGATGCCCATCAAATGACTCATTATTTGGAAATGGCATCTCTGACACACGCTGAGTAATATATTCCCGCTCTCTGGACTGTGAACAGGCAGATTCGCCTCCGTCTTCGTATTGATCTTCCAAAGTTAGCCTGTGCTGTTTGTTATGGGATGTGCATTACTGTTCACTAAGGGAGAAGCTGAGGCCACATTTCAATTAAAACCTAAAAGCTGTACCTTTTACAGATTAATGAAATAACTCAATGATAAACTAAGGGGTTGATGTGAATATAACCCATGAGAATAATCCACAGCATGTTACTGCAGCATTGAATAGCCTGGATAGCAATCTAGGGGATTCCATTGTGCAGTAAAATAGTGTGAAAAGCATGTTGACCTGGTAAAGGCACGGCCACGTGGTGTCAGACAGGATCCTGGCTGTGTGAAGAGTCTGTGATCTTCGAAGGGGATTCCACAGGGAGCGTTCACTCTGGCTAGTCAGGGACTGTTTGACCTCGCTGCACTACAGCTCACCTTACTGTCCAGGCAAACACCTGAAGACCTTGTCCTCCAGGGCCACCGTAGAACTGGACATGAACATGAGACTGGATTGAGTATTGAACACCAGCTGACCACCTCCTGAGCTGTTGTGGGGAGTTGCTGCCGTAAGGGAACATGGAGATTCTGATTTGGGGAGGGGAGATCGGTCTAGGTCTCAGATGTGATGACTGCTGCTAAACTAAGGAAACTTCAGTCCTTCAGCAGTGTCTTCTGGGTCGTGTTACTGTCTGAAGCGCATGTCAGTCAATAGGGGAAGCAGCTAGTTGGTTAACGACAGGAAAGAAAGCGTTGAAGGGGTGGGGCTAATTACACCCTCCGGGTTACCAAGGCAGTGCAGTTTGAAAGTGTGCAAGCAGATTCCAGTCAGGACGACTCAATCATTTTATTACAGAATCAGGACAGTGAGATGAGTGTGTGTCGCTGCGTTGGGACTGGCTTGGTTTTGATGCTCAGCCTTGCCTTTTGGGGAGCTTTCAATCTCTTTGCCAGTCGGAATGCCGACCTCCTTGGCAAGGCTGACAGTAAGGTTGGAGAGGAGCAGGTGAACTCAAAGCACAGCACAGACTGCAAAGAGAGGTGTGTTTCAATTCTAGCCTGGGTGCTACCGAGAGCTAACAATGATTGAAGGTTAATATATGCTGGAAAGGTTAACAGTAGCAGTAAATGAGTCATGTACAGGTGGATTATACACCGTGTAATGAAATCAATGTGAGATTGCCAGCACAAAACAGGTGCAGGATTACTTCTAATGATCAAAGCACAAGGTCTCTAACAAGGGAAATCTGCCTGTAAGCGCAGGCCAGCAATGAAGTACTTACCATAGAAGTGCTTGCACCTTTAAATGGACTCTCACAAGGTATTTTTGCAGCTGTGAATTGCTACCTTCTTATTCTATCCTTGTCTGTCGAATCCTCTGTTGACCAACTTGTGCAAATTTGCAGGTCTTACATCGTACTGCTAAACAACATACTGGAGTTAATTAACAATAGAACTGACATTAAAAATAGATGCTAAGATCCTAATAAAATGGGGAGAATTGCACAAGTTAGCCTATGTGGGATCCAATGGCAACAGAACACTTCATTTCTTCAATCTATCCACGATGGTACTTCTATTAAAGTTGAAACAACTTCCAGAGGAAACATTTCATTTTTGTCCATCGCTTGTGGGCAGAATTCCCATCAATAGACCTCATCCTCTCCTATCGATCTCTAGCAACACCATATGTGAAAGCCCCCCCAACCTCCTTGTAAATTGTAGGTAAATCTAAAATGGACAGTTCTTGGTCAGTTGCAATGAACTGACAGTAGCGTAGTGCTGGAGATGATCCTGCGGTCGGCAAGGAGGACTGTGCTAATGAGAGGCTGCAGGATAGGTTCAATTGCAGAGAATCTACTGCTTCCAGATGGACTGCAGGTAGGTATTAAGATGTTCTCACTTGAACACAATGTAATAAACCTTCCAATTCTGATTGTATTCATAGTTCTAAAAAGGAACTTGGTTATAAAAGGAGAGAACAAGTCTGGTGGAGCTGTGCAATTCTCGACAGTAACACAGGTATTCATTTCCACTGTGATCGAGTGTTCTGGGTAAATCAAACTGACACCTCATTATCTCCCTCTCTTCAGGGCTAAAACTGAATATCCTATTAAATGTGTGATTTATTGTCCGATGTAAACTGTGCCTATTTTTGCTTCTCAGGAAGCGTGTTCATAAATACAAAATGTGATTATCTGACATTATTTACAGAATAAATGTGAAAATGTAACATTAAAAATAATACTGGATTCAAGTTCAATCCTCATGTGATCAAAACTCTACAGAGCAATACTTTGTGCAGCACAGAGCCCAGGAGCAGAAGACACAACTGAGAATGAAGTGGAGATCCAGGACAGTGCCCTTTCTTTATCTATAAAGATAAAGTCAGGTTTTTTATATCTATAAAACACCTGAGAGAACAGGGGCAACTTTATCCTGGCAGCCTGGCACTCAAGCAGCCAGTGGCTCACTACATTGTCCTTGAGAAGACACCATAAATCAAAAACAGCATAGCTACAGAAGAGTGGAGCTAAGGACGGAGTCACTATTAACAATTCCACTGGAGCCAATCCTGCTCAACAATACTGACGAACTAGGAGGTGTTAACCAAGAGACTGGGAGCTGAGGGACTGGGAGGGAGGGAAGCAGTGTGGCTCTAGTGGTTAGAGCCCAGGGACTGGGAGGGAGGGAAGCAGTGTGCCTCTAGTGGTTAGAGCTGAGGGACTGGGAGGGAGGGAAGCAGTGTGGCTCTAGTGGTTAGAGCTGAGGGACTGGGAGGGAGGGAAGCAGTGTGGCTCTAGTGGTTAGAGCTGAGGGACTGGGAGGGAGGGAAGCAGTGTGGCTCTAGTGGTTAGAGCTGAGAGACTGGGAGGGAGGGAAGCAGTGTGACTAGTGGTTTGAGTTGAAAAGATACTATTTGCATTAGGAACGAGGAGAGAGTGATTGTCTCATAATCCGGAAAAATGAAGTGACCTAAACCTTATCAGAGATCCAAGAAGCAAACTCCCTCCTCTAATGAAACCTCAGTGATGTCACGCCCCAGAAACACAGTCTCTGCCACACAAATACCAGTGTGAGCACTCAAGGGTTAAGCAGGCTTTGGGTTTCTGTATGATTGATGACTCACAGAACTGTGCAATCCTGTAGGCAGATCTCTGAAACAGCTCCCCGAGATTAATAGGGAGTAAAGTCTGCTGAGGACAGTTAACAAATCATTCTTTCTGTTTTCTATTATAGCGGTTGTTTAAAAGTTGTTGACCTGTTCTCAAAGTCATTGGATGTTCCATGATTCATTGTCAACTTTGAATCAAACAGTCCAGGTAAAAACAGTCCACTTATGATTTGGGCGTTCTCGTGAGTGTTACATTATTTCAGCAAATGAAAAAATGTTTACTTAAAAACACACCACAATAGAGTCTTGACTACAAATTGTATTTCATGTTTTTACTTTGTGTGCCCAGTTATTTTGCCCCTGATTTTCTCCCCAGTTTGGAATGTCCAAGAATGTTTTTCCCTCACAGCTCAGCAGAACTCAAGATTCAGCAGACGTCCTCCGACCCCTCGACAGAGCCATCTCCCTCTTCTACACCCAGGAACTCGAGAGTAGATGTCAGCGAGCTACAGCCCTCTGGAGGACAAAGCCCAGCCCTGCAGGTGTCCGCTCTGAGATCCCTGGGCGCCTGGCTGGTAGGGTCCGCTGCAGCGTGATGAGGAGGAACAGTCTCTGCCGGTTTTGCGTTCCCGAACACACCAGAGCCCCAGAGCCAATGAGATGCTCCCTCTGGAATCCCAGCGAAGACCAGCGAAGACCAGCGACTCCACACAGCCAGGAACCTGCACTCCCCTGACTGTGTGACTCTCCCTGCACACCAAATGTGGTACAGCATGTTTGTAGATATTCTGAGGGGGGGTATACAATTTGACTAACAAATACAAATGACCATAGTAGTATTTTTTACATGGTGTGAGCAAAAACCATGTATCCCCAAGGGTGCATAGTCTCAGGAGATACTGAATCTAATGGAAGAGCTGCCTTACAACTGAACACTGGAAAAGATGAGAGGTGTGACCCTGCTTCAAACAACGCCCTTTAAGTCAAATAACATCCTGTTTTATAGTTAATTCCGTGGGGCAAAGCAAAGCCTTTGCATTATTCCTGGATATTAAATTATAGTTTTAGATATCATATTATGATAGAACAGCATTGCAAGTTGTCGCGTTAGATTTAGCTGAGAATCGTGGAGCGTGTGATTGGAACAGGAAAGGGTTTTTATTTAATTTCAATATATCAGTTAGAGTAGGTATTGTATTCATTTCTATCAGTTTTTATGATTCATGAACCTATTAAGTTCAACCTGTTGTCAGAGCAATAAACATTATTAAAATCCAGCAAAACACCTGATTTTAGTCTCCAGTGTATTATTAGAAGTGAAATAATAGCTGTTGTAGGAGAGTACGCAGGGTCTGGACAGTATGGGCACGATTTCAGAGAATACCGTGCAGATTGCAATGACCAAGGCAAGTGCACAATGTTTTTAAGAGTAGTGCCTGGTACATGAAGTATCAGAGGGGTATTTCAGCCCCTATTGTGCTTTGTTTGACTTTTTGCACCTTTGTATCATGTTCTCATAGCAGAGTTATACACAGTGTGATGCTTATTTAAGGGTACTGACAGCTTCTTACTGGTTATAATTTATCAGTTCTTTTTTAAGGTTTATTTTGTATTATCGTGTACTGATATGTATACAATTTAACATCATTTATTCATTGTCACTCTAATTGTCTCAATTTTTGAAACATTTTTAAGTGTAGGGAAAACTGCACCACCGGTCTGCTCCCCCTGGCTGTGTATAGGAGTACTGCACTTTGCTGTTGAGGATTTCACCCCTGTGTGACAGCCTTCATCTACATAGACAGAGATCAGGTGGGGCTGGCACTGCTGCTGTCAAAGCAACTCACAGGCAGGTGAAGATTTAGAGAAACAAGAGAACGTAATATTGCAGCAACATCAATGTCAAGAGGCAACTAAAATGGCATTCGAAATTATTTATTCATTAAAATGGCATTCAAAGTGATTTATTCATTAAAATGGCATTCAAAGTGATTTTTTTTTTTTGTTAAAATGGCGTTTGAAGTTATTTATTTATTATCAGTGCAAGGGGAGCTTGTTGTCATCCTTCTCCTCTCCCTATCTCTTACCACCCCTCTCAATCTCCCTCTTTTCATGTACATCTCTCCTCCCCGTCCCCCGCCCCCCCCTCCGCACAGTCTCTGGGGTGAAGGTGACCCCCCTCTCCACCGCCAGTGTTTTTAAGGAGATATTTATTGTTGTCATTTTTAGTGTCCCTCTGATTCCGCTGTCACTTTGAATAATTGAGGTGAAACAAACACACACACACAACATAATCACAATCACACACACACACACACACACACACACACACACACACACACACACACACACACACACACACACACACACAATTACACAGAGACAGAATCACACACACACACACACACACACACAATTACACACAGACAGAATCGCACACACAACATAATCACACAGACAGAATCGCACACACAACATAATCACATGCACACAATCACACGCACAGATAAATAATCACACACACATACACACACAGAATTACACAGAGACAGAATCACACACACTCATACAGAGACATCATCACACACACATAATCACAAACACAGACACAGAATCACATACCCACAATCACACACAACATAATCACACACACACACAAGCTGACACACACAACCACATTTACACACAATCACACACACGCTCGTTTGATTACCAAGTCATTCCGGTGTCTCCTTTTCCAAGTTTACCGCAATTCTGTGAAAATGAAACCATCACGGCTTAAGATTCTATAAAACAAATATTTAATAAGCAGTGGTGGATATTAAAACACGCAGTAATGACAACACAACAAAAGAAACAATGCCACAAATCAAAGAGCACTCCAGACAGCCCTGTCAAACGTGAACTGATTTACAGAGCAGCCGCGCTTCAGCTGAAATGGTCCTTGATGGATCGGATCAGTGATCTCCCTCCTCTGTTCCCTTCAGTGAAGTTATATTGGGGTGAAGATGTGGAAGAGTCTGTTCCAACAGGAAGCTTTCACTTACATGCTGGGGAGGCCATTTGCCTAACAAATGAGTCAGTCATGTGAGCAACATCCATTTCTACCAAAGTCTGCACTGCTGTGCATATCGAATGTGCTGCTTATAAGCATCTGTATCGCTGAAGATATTTTGTAACGTAATCCAGTGTTGTAGAGCAATGTGAAGCGTGCTGTAGTGCTGGATCCCTTCAGAGTGCAGTTTATTCTTCAGGAGGACCCCAGAATCAGGGGTCCTAGCCTTTTCTGTAAGACTCCTATAAGACCCGTTCCAGGTTTTACAGTGAGCTCAATTAGCCCCAGTGTGAAGAAGTTCAGAAGTTCAGGTTTGTCTTATTAATATGCTACTAAAACCAAGAATGGATCAAACTGCTATGCTACACATATAGGTAAGTCTCATTATTTGTGTTCTGCTGCAACAGTTCTGTCGAGACGTGGAGGTATCTTCGCAAGCACACACGCATGTCATGGTCAGTGTTCACCCTGGCACGGTACTTTGTTTTCATCGATGCCATGGCTGGAAATCTGTTTTCTCATACGTAGGATGTACTGAATGGGACCAACACTTTCAGTGCTGCAGAAGAAGCAGTGCTGTATTCACTGGAGCACCCGCACCAAACTGTCTCCAGCAGCATTTCACGGAACCTGGTTCTGAGGGAGCTGTCACTGAGCTCAGCGTTGATGGGACAGAGGGGGGCAGTTTCAATATTCTCACTAATGGGGTCTGTAATCCACGGGTGCGTACCCTCATGAGTTCTGGAAAGTGAGTATTTCATCTGTTGAGTAGAGTAGACAGATGCGCTGTCAGCTGCGTTTTCATTACCTCAAAGCCAACGTTTCGCTGTGGGTTTCATTACAACTCTTTAGCACCAAAGCAGTTCCCTAGCCTTTCGCTCAAGAAATCAACATTGCCTGTTATTATATATTTCATGATCGATAATTATATGCCTTTGTAATTTGGAAGGTTTCAAACATTCACTGGACAGTACCTGTGCGACACACTGCGGTTGAGGTGGATCTCCACTTCCAATGCAGATAAAACCGAAATTCAAGCAGCTGTCTTGAATGGGGTGCCATGTGTAAAAAAAGAAGGGTTACTATTTTAAAGTCTTATTTTCCAGATTTAACTTAAATCTTGTATTTTTTTCCCCAGTTTTATAAATGTTGTAAAAGTAAACAAATCTGGAGTTTGTATGCAAATGAGCTCTTGTAATGCTGAAAGTTGCATATTTCCCCGATTAGCGTTGCAAGAGCCAATCAAATCACGTGAAAGCATAAAGCGGGCGGAGCTCATTTGCATACAAACTCCAGATTTAGCTGGCCAGTTAAATATTTAGCAAAATGTTAAATCTAGTAACTAGATTTATAAAGTCTATCTGAATGTACACATTTAAAAACATCTTTGTTTATTTTTACAACATTTATAAATCTGGAGAAAGAAATCCAAGATTTAAGTTAAATCTGGAAGAAAAGACACATTCAAATAGTAACGCTTTTTTTACACTGGCAGCCCATAGTCTTGGTAGTTCTTTCATTTTGCAGGGTTAATAAGGGCTTTGTGTTTTTTCCTCACAACACCACCTCCTCGCTGCTCTTCAGCCCTTACAGTTGAACTAGCTGAAGGGAGTTCTGGATCATCATTCTGTGGGGTTTGTTGTTGTGATGCTGATAGTCAAATTAAAACTGTATCCATACCTGGTATTTACTGTGCGTGTTTCCAGTGATTTTTCCTCTGCTTTGTAATCAGTCATGCTCCCTCTGAAATGCCTCTACTATACACAACACCTGAGAACAGGTTCATTTCTGAGGATGTTGCTGACACGATGAAGCTAACAGGTCTCAGCGTGTCACAGGCAAGCAGGGACAATAACACATTCTCTGGTTTATTTTTGGAGGACCCCTTGAACCCTCCTCCAGGCCGCCTAGGGGGCAGCTGACCCCCGGCTGAGAACCCCTGTGCTAGAGTGTTCTAGAGCAGTGTGGAACATTCTGTAATATTCTGGATTCTGGGGTACTTTAGTCCTCAATAGCTGTTGTTCCAATGTGTTCCAGGGTAATGTGGAGAACCTTTTTTCTAGAGTATCCTGGATTGCACTTTAGTCCTATTCTAGGCTGCAGGAGGTTCTAGACTCACAGCCTCCCCTCGCTCCGCTTGCCCAGCCAGACAACGAGAGCAGTGACCAGGAGGGTGGAGAGGACAGGAGCCAGGATGAGAGGCACGAGCACAAAGAGGGGGGGGTCATGGAGCGGGGCAATGTAGCGAGGGCAGGCCTTCAGCCAGCGGCCATGAACCCCCACAAACAGGGAGTCCACCTCGGGGTTCGGCCAGGCACACTGCAGAGTGTGAGCCAGTACCTCGGTGCACACGGTCAGGTCTTCATAGAGGCTGGAGGGAGAGGGAGGGACACTCAACACTACTGGAGGGCAGGAGCGTGCAGATCACTTCTTCACTCACCAATTATCACATCATCACCACTAACTGTGTATCTGACAGCCCTCTAATACTCAATAAGGATTCATGCCACTGCTGCTGAGGCGGTCCTCTCTCTTACTGTACTGTCCATAAAGAGGTGTGTGTGTCGTGTGTCATTAAACTAGGCATCACAAAATGACTTGAACGCAGGCTCCCCTCTATCGATCATACATTATACCATAATGATATTCACAAATATGCAACTCATGAGTGAAGCCGTGCACTATTAAGAGATGCAGTGAGCCTGATGGGTTGCAAGAAATCTTGCAGAGGAATAGTCTAATGATCTAATTTCTCTCTTATCTGTAGTCTCACTGTGACAGTGCAGAAAGCACTTGTGGGGAACGAGAAGTACCTTTAGCAGTGGAATTACTGCCACGAGCCACACTACAGCTCGGACTTTTTACACAGCGTCTCAGACCTACCTGGAGAGGACAGTCCAGTCACACCTGCGCTGTGGGGAGGTCCTGTTCATCTGCTCCTCGAAGTCTATCAGACAGAGCTGGATACTGTGGGAATACAGGGTCAGCTCACAAGCTGCACAGAGAGCTGGAGAAACAGAGACATTCAAAAGAGCCGTCACTAGCCAGCTCTAAGAAAATACACCTAGGGGTAAGGAAGTGTAGGTGCAGTGCAAATAATTGCATTGCAACAATCTAATTGCATTGCAACAATCTAATTGCATAAAGGCAATTATTTTGCACATCATGCAAGCAATGCAAATCACTCAACACGCGCAATAATTATGACAATGAGGGCCTCAGTGGTTTTATGATGCCAAACAACGTTCAGGATAAAGAGTCGTGTTGAAATAGACGGAGACGGTGAGTTTCGGGCTGTCGGAAGCTGTCGGTATTCAGGGATAACGTGTTTACAATAAGCTGCTGTACAGAAGTGGTATCCCGACATCGTACAGCATGCGTGAATGTTTCGTTTTATGGTTTAAACGCGTTCTGCTTGTACATCGGAATGGACTGTCCCGCTGAATTGCATTACTGACCCGTGATATCGAGGCTCCGCTGTGATTCCACAGCGCCAGTCCGCACGCCTTTAAAGAATAAGCGAAATAAATGAAGAACTCGGGCTCTTCACTCCGTGGGTAGACTCTGTTCAAGTTGCGGGGTGGAATTACAGCTTTAATGGATTCTGTTCAGTTACTGTATAAGTGATCAGAGACATTTTAACATATACACTGTACAGTTCAGCTTACCAGTGAAATGCATGTTCACTGTTTTTATTATTATTAATAATAATAATAATAATAATAATAATAATAATAATAATAATAATAATAATAATAATAATAATAATAATATATCACTCGTGTATCATAATTATATCTACAGTTATGTATGTTGCCAAATTTGTATATATTTGAAATATATTTCCAAACGTTAATGCGTTTTGGATACCTGTAAAATACACTTATCAGAGAAAAATAACCGTATAGGCTTCCGTTACAAATAAAACTACACCGGTAACTTTAACAGGACTATAGATTTGTCGCTGCTGTAGAAATGAGTTCCAGTGCCCTGCAATAGCTGTGTATATACGAGTGTATTTTAGAAACCATGTATTTCTACACATTACACAACAAGATCGGCTTCTGTCTGCAGTTTTCCTTGTATGGCTTTCATAATAAAATACATATTAAAATATCTAACAGACAACTATTTCTATAATGTAGAACTAACACAGAGTTGTACACGCACCCATTATCGCGATGTTGTGTATTATTCGGGTATAACGCTGATATTATAGTACTGTACAGTCGAGTTCAGAGCTAGCTCGCATCTTCAGCTACACTATAACCTGTTTGCAAGAGACTTGTTTTGTGTTGTACAGCTCGACATGTTCATGTACATGGGCGAGATGCTGAACTTTCAGAATGAATGATATATCTTATAGTGGCGATGCCTTACCGGGCAGCAGCAGCAGCAGCAGCCCGCCGAGCAGCCGGTAAAGCCGCGAAGTCCGAGTCATGCTGGCTTCGTTCCCTCACTGGAGCTCCGACTGAACCGCGGAGCTGGAAGCGCACAGCGAGGCAGCTTGGAGAGACCCGCCCCCGCCATACAGGTGAGCTGCAGCGGGGTGGAGTCAAGGGATGACCGGCAGACTGGTGATCCAATCGGGAAGAACAGGGGCAAGGTTCCCGATTGCAGGTAAACTGAATTGAGGTTTACTTGTTATTATTAGCATTAGTAGTAGGAAGAGTAGAAGTAGAGGATGAGGGATCAGTTCAGTAACTGTGCCTCAAGCCTGTCCTGGGCTGGAGGGAGCGCCCTTTCTCTTAACACAGGCACTAAACACCCACTCTAATTCATAAGAGGCTGCATAGTACAGCACGGCTCTGTGTATAGTACAGCACGGCTCTGTGTATAGTACAGCACGGCTCTGTGTGTATAGTACAGCACGGCTCTGTGTGTATAGTACAGCACGGCTCTGTGTGTATAGTACAGCACGGCTCTGTGTGTATAGTACAGCACGGCTCTGTGTGTATAGTACAGCACGGCTCTGTGTATAGTACAGCACGGCTCTGTGTGTATAGTACAGCACGGCTCTGTGTGTATAGTACAGCACGGCTCTGTGTGTATAGTACAGCACGGCTCTGTGTGTATAGTACAGCACGGCTCTGTGTATAGTACAGAACGGCTCTGTGATAGATCACTGCACTAGGTTCACAGTCAGTGCTTATTGTTATGAGACTGTGCCAGACTTTTACAGCGCTATTACTTTTCATGATGATTATGCAGTAAGGTGTTAAAGTGGCATTAATGTGTTTTGTAATTGTCGGCACTCAATAGGACGTCCTTGGAAAATGAAGCTCAATGGCAAATGTGTCACATGGTACATTTTACTTCAAATGGTCTTTACTGTCATTGTCCTAGAAAGCGTGCTGCATGATCTACTGCGGACATGTGAAGGGAAAAGGGTTTCAGTGCACATTATACAGGAGGTTTGTTGAGTGAGGTCATCTCAATACAGCAAGCTTTTTATCTGAACGACTTTACCAATTAGTGTAGCAGTTAGTTTAGGTATTTATGACTGAAACCGCAAAGACTCCTCTCATTTCAGAGCCCCGACACTCCAGGGCATGTTGCCAAGCCCTCTCCTCCAGTCTTCAATGCACTCCTGTTCTGCAGCACTGTTGCAACATTCATGCGAGTTTGTTTCCAGTTCTTGTTGTTTCTGTCACATCATTGACACTGACATGGTTCACATCAAAGATGACTACACTGCCAGGGCAAGGGCTTTCTGCATCATTATGTGAGGCTGAAGGCACGAGAGAGATCCATGCGATTGTTAAAAGCCCAGGCCAGGAACTGGCCAATATAGGCTCTAATGGTCTTCAGTGGGCACTGCTATGAACCATGCTGAGCTCAAACTTCTTAAAATCAAGCTTGAAAGAGGTGACAGAAACGATACAAGAACTGGAAACCAAACCGCGTCCATGGGGGGGAGCCGCTATTCCAGTTTGTACGGCTGCTTTGTTCTGCCTTCGCTTTACTAATCAAGCCCTCGTTTTTCACGTTCGTTTTGCAGAACTCCTTCAGTTTTCCTGCCACAGCCTGCGTAATAAGAAGCACATCGCCTGTGCCTTACACTTGTGCTCTATTGTGAGACCAGGAGGAACCATGGGACCTTATTACTTGAATGAGAAGAGGGAGGCACCGCCATCAATCCTACAGGTATGACACTAATGAGAGCGAAGACACACATCTCCAAAAAGTGATATCAAGCGTGGGCAAGTGGTTCTGAAATAATACCCAGTTTCATTCCAATATGGTAGAGGTGCAGAACTATTAAATAGCATTGACCAGACAGGATAAAATAACAACACTGAAGTATAAGAAGAAAGGCAGTCCATTTAATACATACATGAAGACAGTATTTTGTATTTCTTTCATTAATTGGTGGATCAGCCACCGTATTTCTGCGCCGTGATCGTTACCTCGGCAACACAGCAGAGGCTCTTTCTCCGCTTAGTATCGAGTCATACACTATTACATATTGATTTATTTTTAGCAACAGCTTGATTAAAAATGAAGATATAAGTTACAAACAGGGTTATAAATGCTGCAGTCCCTCCAATTCTGTTTGGATCCCCCTATGACATGTATTCTTTAATGCTGTTAAAGACACACTATAGCTGTGGCGCCGTACACTTTCATTTTATTCAAGGCTGTATCCATTTTTAAACGATGTAAAGTTCAGATCTGTTTTTTTTATTTACACAAGCATTCTTCATTCCTATGCAACCAGACTGCAAAATGTTATAGAAATTGAACTTCGCTGCGCTGTGCTTTTAGTCATTCGCTGCAATGCTTCTTTGTAAGCAGCGTTTCTCAGTCCACATCAATCAATCCAGTCAAACTCCCGCACACAGCGGAGGGGGTTATCCTCAGCCAGTATGGACTGTATTAGTAGTACTGAAATATAATTCAAGCTGTTTATCCATCAGTAGTATCAATCATCATTAAAAGCGTTAATATACCAAAATTATATTGCAAATTATATTGAATTATATTATCCTGTATGAATTTTTACTCATTTTTGTTGATTTTTTAAATATTTTTAATTCTGAGCAGTTCTGGCTTCTGTCGCTGCAACGCTGAGTTTAAATCCGTCTAACTAGCTTTGAGCTTCGTTGTAGAATCCTAACAGCCAGCAGAGAACGGACTGCCTCGTTCCATTGAAATCGTGCAACAGCGTGACCTCACAGCGTGACCCCACCTGCTGTCTATCCATATAAAAGGTGGAAGAGTCACAGGACATGAACGGAATGCGGAAGACTGGTCAGTCCTACTCGTTAGGATTCTCCAGGCAAGCAGCTCAACATTACAACAGAATCCAGAAGCACTCCGAACGACTGCAAACATCATACAATAACGAGAGAAAGGGAAAAAAGAAATTCACACAGGGTGCTGCTCTCAGACATTACTGGCATGTTATGTATTGTCACTAGGGAGGGCACTTGAACTATGCTTTGACGAAGTCTTTCCTTGTTCAGGTGGTGTTTTTAAAAACTGACTCTGTGGTTCCGAGTCTGACTTCAGCCCAATCCGTCACTCAGGGACAGGCTGCTGTGGAGCAATGGGAGCCTTTGTGACGTCCCTGTCTGTCAGAAGTACTCAGGATAATGAAAGCCAAAGGCACAGCGATTCCATTTATTATATTAAAACTTTTGATTCACCGCAAGCCAGAATTAACTGTGGCTTCTAGGAGTCTGCATCTGATATTTTTCCAGCTCAGTTGAACAGCCATTGAAAGAAAAAGGGATTCTGCAGCTATAATGCAAGAAGAGATACAAAATAAAAATAATAATAATAATAATAATAATAATAATACACTTCACTTTCATTTACAGAAGTTTGTTCTCAATGCAGTTATCTGGGAGTGTTAATTCTGGTTTTAATAATCTCTGTAAAAGATGAGAAAGGAAAGGAGGAGGGCTTGAGTTTTGAATGGATAGATTTGAGCCTGGCATCTCTGCAGGGACATAATTACATTTAACATTATCCTTTTGAGACCCGATCTGTGTTCATTGGATTTCATTCCCTGTTAATTGAGAGACATTTTATGAAACAGTAATAACCAATGGAAAACAATGTACATTATATGCACACAAGACCGCAAAAGATTATTAAATTTGCTTTTAAATATAAATTGGGCTTGAACCTAAAACTGACCCTTTTAAAGTGGCAGTCAGCGGACTATAGTCTTCCCTAGTTTTTCAGACATATTTGAGTTTTAAAAACAGGTAGCTGAAGGGACGCACGCTTGCTCTCCTTGTTAACCAGGCGCGCTACTCTGTCAACCCCACCCTGGCACGCTCCTGGTACTGCCTGCAGCAGTTGAAGGTTATAACTGATGTCAAGCACTGGTATTGTTCAGGAAGCTAAACAGCTATTAAAAAGGGGTAGCAATGCACCTTCTTCCAAATTCCATTCATACATCTCAATAGAGCATCTTTAAAATCAGCCTGACAGGGGACACCATTTCAAAAGTACCCAAACAAATGGTCTGGTATAAAGATGGGTAATGGGTTCGCACAGGGGCAGTGCTGCTGCTCTGGACACCCAATTTAAAAATAAACTTCTTTCAAAGCCTGGTTTTGATGTCTGTCATGTCGTGACGGAAGCTGAACTCCGTTTCCAAAGAGGAGAGGGAGCCAGGCTGGTCGTTGGGCTGAAGCTTTGAGTTTCTGATCCCCTGATCCTCTCCGGCTGGAAGATTTGAACTAACCGTGTGTGAAAAGAGCTAGATGCGTGCTTCTCACACCCTCCTCCACCCTCCTTTCCTCAGTACCCCTCACTCCATGCTCCTCTAGACATCCCTCCCCAGGCCAACCCCAGTCTCACTGCCCCTGTGGTGTTGTAAGTGTAGCACACATTCTCTCTCTCTCTCGCTCTTCCTCCCCCCCCAGCCCCCTGTGGTATTCTCTCTAGCTCCCCCCCGGGGGGGGGCCCACCCCAGCCTCGTTGCCCCGGCCCCATATCTAGTTGCCGCAGCACTGGCTCCTGCTGGGCTGGTTCTGCTCGCTCAGGTCCACCCCTCCTCGGACCTGGCTCGGGGCTCCCCCGCTGCTGCCCTGGGGCTCGCTCTTTGGCAACTTCTTAGCTGGAAAGAGAGACAGACAGACAGACAGGGTTGGACTTGTGTTTGGCCACAGAAAATAGCGTTACAGTGATTGTAGCTCGGGGTGTGTACTTTCATTCGTTACACAAGCCTCAAATTAAAACAGGAAAGCTTTTTTTTTTTGTTTGTTTGTTTTTTCTTAATCTGGAATCGCCAACTGTTTTTATTGTTTTCTCCCCAATTTGAAAAGTCCAATTATTTTTTTATTTCAATCCGGCTCACCGCTGCCACCCCCGCGCTGACTCAGGAGAGACGAAGACGGACACGCGCGTCCTCAGAAACGTGCGCCGTCAGCCGTCCGTTTCTTTTCACTCAGCAGGTCCGCCACGCAGCCACCTCAGAGCTACAGCGTCAGAGGACCACGCAGCTCTGGGCAGCTTACAGGCAGGCCCACAGGCGCCCGGCCAGACCACAGGGGTCGCTGGTGTTGTTACTCTTTTTCTGCTATGTACTGTACAGTGCTTTGCAATACAGTTGTATAAAAAGCACTATATAAATTCAATAAATAAAACAGGCAAGACTAATGAAATCCATTGTGTTAGCTACAACTGCTATAATAACCACAATACCAACCTTGGTTACACTTTAAAGTAATGGCTGCAAATCTCAGTGAACTGCAAAGCATTAGCTTCTACTGATGGGGTGTTCCACTTGAATTCAGGAATTTGATTAGTATTAATAGTAGAATCATTACAAACCAACAATAAAACATGTTATTCAGGTGGTACTCCAAAGCGATCCTACGAAACGCCTCTGAAATGCACATGCATGTGCACTTTACTCCTTCAGACGCAAAAACAGTCTGGGAACGAGACTAGGCCGTTCGGCTCATCATTTTTAGCAGTCCTTTTGTCCCGACTAAGGATATCTACTTCAGATGGACAGAATCCAATTGTTCTGAACGTTTCTCATGTTTTGGATGCAACTCCTTCACCTGATAGGTTAGTCCATCCACTTATAACTCTCTGTTAAACAAAATGCTTCCACTATTAAGAATAGCTTTGTAGGAAGGACCCCATTCCAGCTGCCAGCCCAGCAGTGAGGGGGTCCTGCAAGCACCTTGTATAACTAAACGTGTTCCTAATAAGTTTTTGTGACGCCTGGGTCGTGCAGTAATAGTTGTATTGCCATTCCTAAATAAATTGATACCCTCATTTCAAGAATCTGTGCTGATCCACAAGCCTCACAACACTCAATCAGAATTCTTAGGTATCGCTAGAAGAAATGAAGTCAAGCAGACCAGCGTTTGGGCTCCAGTGCCTCTACAGCACACTGAAAGCAGGCCTGTCTGAAACATGCTCTACTTCACTTTGTTTCTTACCGCCTGAGCTACCAGATCCTTCTCTCTGAGACTGAAAC
>NW_024472319.1:0-25000 GCF_017654505.1 Polyodon spathula | reverse complement strand
ACCTTTAAACTGTTTAAAATCTAAACATTTCTCAACATCAATATCAAATACCTAGGACAACAATATTTTATTTCTCAACCCCCCCTCCCCCCCCCCCTCCCCATGTCTAGAAACAAGCAGCTTAAATATTTCTAATCGCTATTCATTAAAGCTCTGTTCTTACACCTCTCTCCTACATTACTTCAATTAAACTAACCAGACAGTAAAAACAGACTTCTAGACTCTTTCAATTGTTATTAAGCCGTGCAGGGCAGGGCAGGTCATGTGGCCAATAGGGGCTGCTGTAGCACAAGGAGGAGAAAGTCCTGGAACAGTTTGCCTCCCTAACGCAGATGCTCCCTGTGGAAGCCAGGAACCTGCGCTCCCCTGCCTCCATGGCTCATCCTGCATGCCACACAGCCGTGCCTCCACCAGGAGAGACCCTCCGGGATCATGGGGGTTTGCCTATAAATTTACAGCCCCAAATGATTTATACAGAAATAATACAGAGTCCCCCCTCAATACACAATCTCCTTATACGAAACATTGAGACAAGCACAGCAAAAAGCACTACAGTTAAGCCTAGTCTTTTGGTTTGTTTTCATTCCCAGTGCACATCAAAAGGATTGGAACTGGTTTGTGCACGTCCATACACATTCCTTTAAAAGAACACTTTCAATTTTAGAGTTTCACAAAGTTCTCCCTTTTTATTTGTATTTGTTACCTTTTGCATTTTCCTAATGTGCGTCTCACAAGACTTTACAGCAGTATCTGTCTATGCCATGGCTCAAAACCAGTCCTGAACTACCGTCAATGTGTTATTGAAATGATCAGTTTTAATGTCAAACTGCTCCTCCCTTACAGCTGCATGAACAGCTCCTATTGGTAAAGCTCCTCTCACAGGGGAGACGCGTTCTTGCTGGGAATTCAGACTGAGCAGCGGCCTGATTGATCAAACTCCTGCTCATTTCAAACAGCGGGAGATCTGAAACCAGGACTGGGTCCAGGGAACACTTCAGACTTGAACACAAGCAATTGTGTGACTTCAGTGAAAACTTACAAATATACCACTTTTAATAAAATCTGCAACAATTTTAAAAGATAAGCCACAATGCTTGCAAATTTTGGAAGGCAACTTGGCTTTAAAATCTAAAGAGAACCACAAGGTAGAAAACAGCGTCTCAACTCCAGTAACACAGACCCAACCAGGACAGAAATGTGGCAGCATTTGCAATTTCCCATCCAAAGAGGTTTGCAGCAATGCTTTCTCAGTAAAATGAATTCAGCTGAACTGTAGATTATATAAAAGAAACAGAGATTATAAAGTCCTTTCTGATAAAGGCATTCCAGGTTTCCTCGTGCTTATACAATAAATTAAACTGCTGGTGTCGAATTCTCAAGATCTTGTTATGTGGTTTCAGTTCCACCGGGGGGCGCTACTGTCCTGCTCCCGCCATCCGTCCGTCCTCCCCCGTGTCAGTCTGTCCCTCACGGGCGCAAGTGTGGCAGCGGCATGGTGACATCCCGGAAGAATCTGTGCACTAGCGCGTTTTTGGCTGAAATTCGCTTATTAGGGTCGTAGTGAAGCATTTGCTGAATAAAGGGAAAAAAAAAAAGGTTGTATTACCGATAACCAGCTGAAGTCAGTCAATTCTCTCAAAGACAACAGGAGCGTATAAACTGCGAGTTCTGTTTAACAGAGGACAGCACTGCAGTTAACCTGCAGGGCGGTACTAACGGAATTGAATAGAGAACAGGTTAGAATTTTGATGCTTCTCAGTTGCAATGCCCTTAAGTTATAAAAACTGGACAAGCTATTCTCTGAATGAATTAACTGGCACACACCGACCCCAAAAGTCCCCAAATGAACCAACAGGTTTCAAAAAGGTTTTAGTCCATTTAAATAATACCCAATAACTATCGGTACAGCAGGCTTCTCTACAGCAGGGTGACCGTGCAGTATGGGGCAGTATTGACTCTTACCGCTAGCAGATCCCTGCCTTCCTCGTCCAGCGTTGGCACCACCTTGCTGAACTCCTGCCTCACCCACTTGGGGAAGGTGGACTTGTAATCGGGCATGGAGGTGACCCCCGGCCACGCTGCCTCGTCCGGCGTGCCCAGGGTGCGGAATATCCGGAAAAGCTGGTCGATCTCCGAATCACCGGGGAACAGCGCCCTCCTCGTGACCTGGAAGAGAGGAGAACTGCGCTCAGCAGGCAGCAGGGTCACCCAACACCCAAATCATGAGTATCCACTGATTCAACAATACAGGGGGAGGAAACACTCTGCTTTCTGCGATTAAACTCTACAGGGCTGCAGCATCTCGCCAGTTCATTATTCATACACGATGCAATGAAACAGTGTTTTAACAAAGCAGCTGAATAAAGAACACAGTTCAGAGCTTTTCAAAGTAGAAAACTAAACTAAATCCAACTAAGTCTCCTCCCACCCCCCATACAGACACAGATCAACACTGCACTGCATGATCACTACACTAAAACTGAGGAACACAAAGCCACCTTTCAGAACAGTGGCTTGAAACCTGGTTCCAGGAGGCAGCTTCGCTGTACCAAACCCCAAGTCCCCCCCCTGTGTGCCGCACAGTGCCTTGAAACCAAGTTCAAAAGCCACAAAGTGACTTCATGTTCCCTCAGCTTAATGCAGGACTTCTCTGGCAGAGTGTCTGCTCTGAAACATTCCCAATACTTTAACTTAAAAGGCCAAAAACCTTGGGCATCAAATCCAATTGCTGGATGCCACTTTAAGAACAAGTTAATTGCTTCCATATTCAATGGCTTAAAAATACAATAACACTGAAATGACACAAAAACAGAAATGTAATGTTTGTACTGGTTTGTAATTTCCTGCAGTTCTGCCTTTCAGCAATGTGTTCCTTAAACCTCAGCCCTCTGAACTAACTGGAATTTGGTTTTAACTTAAGCCTGTGAACTATACAGAACTATCCAACGTTTATTCACAATCACCAGGCTCCCTGTGGTGCTCGGCCTGCCTGCTATTCTATACATTGTAAAACAAAGCCAGCAATGCGTTTGTATTCTGTGTGACGCATCCCAGCATTACCAAGCTGATACACAGCTTTGAAGATTATGAGCCATATTTATAAAGCATTTTCTGTCAAGTTCATTGGACTGTTTTAAAAGGAAAAACTAAATAAAAGTAAATAATAATACAAGGTAAGCGGTGACCTGCGAATAATAACACTGATTATAATAATAAAAAACGTAGTGCTTAACATAATAATAATACTACTGCTAATAATAATAATAATACTTTTAAATATTTAAAGTTAATAAACAAAAAGGATCAAAAAACATTTGCAAAGAAACAATTGAGATTGCAGTAAATTGTATTATAAATGTATAACAATATAATCATTTTGTTGAAAATACCAAACTACAGTACTACTGTCCAGCTGTCTCCTGACGCTGGAGATGTTCCGGGCTTCAAAATCACACTACTACTGGTACCAACGAAAAAAACAACACGACTACATCTGTACAGCTATTACTAATGATAATGAGAACAATAAACTGTTGGATATACAGCGATGCTCAAGAACTCTGATCTACAGATTGTACAAGTCCAACCTTTATTTAACAACAGAGTTGCCGGAGGTCAGGGAGGTAACCTTTTATCAACACAAGCCCTGTTTTGTAATGGGACAGCCCATCTCTAGTACGTCAAACCATTTTAGCTGCAGTCTGGATCCCTGCAATAGTGAGGAACTTAGAAATACCAAACAAAACTAATTCAATGGCAAACGTTTCAAGTCTTTCTCAATGAATCAAACTCCATGTCAAATGAACTAAGACCCTGAAAGTAAAAATTTATTTAACCCCATAACAGATATTTCCAAAACACATGCTTGCTACAAAATGCAGGAGTTCTGTGCGTGTCCCAGCCCTGCGTTTCCTCAGTTCTAAGAGAAGTTGTATTTTGTGCCCTGCCCAGCCCCACGAGTATCAGACTCGCACAGACCCCCCTTTTATGCGCTTCTATACCCCCAGGGCAGGACAGTGGGGTAACTATGCAGCACATGATCTCCGCACGTCATCACATTGCATCTGGGAAACAAAGACACCCTTTAATTTAGCGTGTAAACTAAAACATTCCTCCACAAGAAATCTTTTCTCCATTATTTTCACATCTCTGGTTTAAGGGTCAATCACAGGACTTGATCAGCTGGGGGTGACCTGAATATTTTAGCCATCTTTGGTCACAGGGCAAAGTAAAGGGTGGTGGTAGATTTTGACAGTTTTAGTAACAGCTAATACTGCAGTGGCTTGACAAACTCACAAGCTGCCCTTAATAAACCATCACAGCTACTGCTGTGCAGGAACCTGAAAACTACATTGGAACTGGGAATCAGACCCAAAAATAGTTTAACGAGTCCTGGGGGCTCACAGTCCCAGCCCGGCACACCCTGGGGGCTCACAGTCCCAGCCCGGCACGCCCTGGGGGCTCACAGTCCCAGCCCGGCACGCCCTGGGGGCTCACAGTCCCAGCCCGGCACGCCCTGGGGGCTCACAGTCCCAGCCCGGCACGCCCTGGGGGCTCACAGTCCCAGCCCGGCACATCAGCCAAGCCCAGTAGAGGCCAGTGTAGCTCGGAGGAGAAAGAGTCCCGGATGATTACGTCTCCCATCAGCGCTCCCTGTGGAATCTGCAGCGAACATCTGCAACTTGGCACAGCCGGGAACCTGCGCTGCCCTGACTGTGTGACTCAACCTGCACACCACGTGGCCGTGCCTTTACCAGGGGAGACCCTCAGGAGGACATAAAGCAAAACACTTACTTCCCCCGCAAACAGATATTGCTCTTAATAGTAACGCTGGGTCTTACCATTTCAGCGAAGATGCAGCCCAGACTCCAGATATCCACGGCTGTCGAGTAGTATTTGCACCCCAGCAGAATCTCCGGAGCTCTGTACCACAGAGTCACCACCTACACACAGAGCACACTTCAGACAACTTCAAAACACACTCCCCCCACCTCTCTTTAAAAGGAACAGGACACTTCCAGCAATCGTACCCATTCTGCGCTGCCACGAGCTCCACAGCTCTCACAGGCACAGGTTTTAAAGAAACCCGTCATAGCAAACATGCACTTGCATTTTTAAACAGACACCTGACACTACACTGGTGCAAAGCAAGTTTCCAGTTTGCTTGCCTTGCCTTCCAGGAAGTCTTTGCTGCTTCACTGCCTCTGCAGTATCACCCTAGCTCCTGGCTGAAAACATGCCAGTCAGCAGAGGAAGCAGCTGGTTGGTTAAGGACAGTTAAGGAGGCGTTGAAGGGGTGACCATGTCACTCTCCAGGTGACTATCTGAAAGCACAGTTTGCAAACAGCGATTTCTTGAAGCTAGTGTAGTACCAGATGTTTCAAAACAGACACACACGCAGAGCATGCATCTAAAAACTGCACATTTGGGACCAAAATATCAAGGGCACGACAGGTCAGATCTCCAGAATCATGAAAATGATCGAATCTATGTATGGCCTTTAAACAGGCTGATCCGTACCCCGTACCCTGCAGCAGCCTCACCTCATGTGTGTAGGTGCGCACTGGCACCCCGAATGCCCGTGCCAGGCCAAAGTCAGCCAGCTTGATGGCGCCCTCAGCGTTAATGAGCAGGTTCTGAGGTTTGAGGTCCCTGTGGAGAACTCGATGAGAGTGGCAAAACGCCAGCCCCTGCAGCAACTGGAACAGGTAACTCTGAGAGAGAGAGAGAGAGAGAGAGAGAGAGAGAGAGAGAGAGAGAGGAGAGAGACAAGTGAGAACAGAGTGGCACAGAGAGAGGAGGGGCAGGGAGGTAGAGGAGAGGGCAGTACTGAACAGGTAGCTGAGAGAGATAGACAGGGGAGATGAGAACTGACAGGTGGCACTGAGAGAGAGAGAGGGGAGGGCAGCTCAGAGAAGGGAGGAGAGGACCAAGGCGAGGACTGTGCAGTAAATGGAAGCGTGTGTCAGATCAGATTTACACAGTTATTTGTTTGGCTCCGTTAGTCACAGGGTTTGCCCTACCTTGATGAGAGGCAGGGGGATGCCAGTGACGGAGGAGGAGTCCATGAACTTCTTGAGGTCCTGGTGCAGAAACTCGAAGACGAGGTAGAGCTTATTCTCTGTGTGGATCACATCACTCAGCCTGCAGGACAGGAGCACAGATTGAACAAGAGACACGGACCAGACCAGCATCACCCACTACAGCACAGCCTAAACCAGCATCACCCACTACAGCACAGCCTGGCCCAGCCCTGCAATACACTCACATTACACAGTATCAGAGTCTGCCTTGTAATTGGCTTGTTTGTAAAGCCATCCTTACTTGACAATGTTGGGGTGACTGAGCTCCTTGAGAAGAGAGATCTCTCTGATGGCAGTACTGGGGACTCCCTCCGTCTCCCTGCAGGAAGAGAAGCATCACAGTCACGGGGAGAACCCCCACAAACACTGGGCCAGTAGCTTATCAGGGCTGAAGAAAGACAGCGCGATTGCATTGGCTTGGACTGCAGAGAAAGGGAAATGGGTAATTATATTATGAAAATATTTGAATGTGCTACTGGCAGAAGCGAAATCAGCTGCCTTAGTGTCAGTTCAAATCCTAGTGGTATTAAATCTGCGCTAGTGATCGGAGTTAAGGTAAGGTTTAATTACAGCAATTAGCACACCCAGAGGTTCGGGAGTAATGGGGCAGTGTTTAATTCTGGGGTGTATGGAACACCGGAAACGGTAACTAGGGTATATCCCGCAATACATTCTGCGGAAACTGTACCACGATTTATGACTTCCGGTCCCGTTTACCACATATTCTATAAACTGGTTAAAAATATATATATATATAAACCGGAAATTAGTTTCACTTATGTTCCCGCATTCCATAATGTCCGGAATTGTCACCAAAACAAAACGTGCAATATGTCAGTTTGAGTTGTGTTTGTATAAAGCCGTATTTCAGGCGTGGGGTAGCCTGTCAAGGTGGGATACAGACACTGCACTGTCGTTAATATTATTTGCAAAAATATAATGCAATTAAAGAAAAAAAAAAAAAAAAAAAAAGACACAGGCCACAGCGGTATTACAGTTCGTGAGTCGGGACAAAACAGCTGAGCAGCTGTGTCGACGCACGTCATCACAATAACAGCACCCCAGTGTCAGACACTGTGCTTCATCAGTAGAAACACACAGACAGGCAGGCGGGCGGCAGCACACCCTGCATCGGGCTAGGTGAAGACATTCAGAGCGCAGTTTCACCGCATTGTACAGAAATCTCACACAGCTCGATATGTACTTATGTTGTTACAGCTTGACGGGCAGTATTGCAGGTAGCCTCCAGCCAGTATACACTCTGATCAGGAATGCATCTGTATCACTGCCGTGTCCTGGGATGCGTGATGAAACCGGCTTTGTTTCCTTGCATTGATTAGCTGCGCACCGCGCTGTGCATCTGCAAACTATCCTGCATTGCAATGCCGTTTACACGCAGCACAAATCATCAGCACTCACGTATCGAGGCGGATTTTCTTCAGGGCCACCGTCTCGCCAGTCTGCTTGTGTTTCGCTTTGTAAACCACGCCGTAAGTCCCCTCTCCGATTTTCTCGACTTTCTGGAACGCCTCCATCTCCTCCGCGGCCGCGGGTCTGATCAAAGTTCGATAATTATTCAATTTATAACTTTAGAAACAAATGTTCAGCCTGATTGCTGGAGGCGGTTTGTGTGTGTGGGGGGGATAGTGGAGGGAGGTGGGTGAGGAAGCTATAACAGCGACCTGTTGCGCTTTCCAATGTGACAAAGAAATCAAGACCGCTGGTTCCCGCGTTCCCATCAACCCGCGTATTCAGTAATCAAAGAGGTCACTCCCATTTCGGATTCCATGCGTTACTCGCGCCCTCTTATTGGCTAATACATTACATAACCCGCCCTCAGCGCTTACCGGTAAACACGCCTACCAATCGAGCTTAAGCACAATGCACAGCATCATCAAAATAACCACGCCCATTCCCCGCCCACTCTCGATATAGCCTCGCCTACTACTTCCACCGAGCGCCACAAAGGAGTCCCGCCGAGTGGAAGGGGTGTGTGTAACTCTAGGGGGCTGTATTTGTTTTCAGATTTAAATTCCCCAGCAGATAGTGTTGATCGCAAGCCAAGCGTGAAGTGCAAAGTCAGGACGTCAGGGTTAATGTCATTCACAAGCAACAGCAAAACTGCAAGAGGTACACAGTACACGGCTTTTATATCACAGGTTGAGGGGTAAAAATAAAAATTGCTGATCATTTCAACTAGACGGGCCACACTGCTTCTCTCCCTCCCTCGGCTCTAACCACTAGAGCCACACTGCTTCCCTCCCTCCCAGTCCCTCAGCTCTAACCACTAGAGCCACACTGCTTCCCTCCCTCCCAGTCCCTCAGCTCTAACCACTAGAGCCACACTGCTTCCCTCCCTCCCAGTCCCTCAGCTCTAACCACTAGAGCCACACTGCTTCCCTCCCTCCCAGTCCCTCAGCTCTAACCACTAGAGCCACACTGCTTCCCTCCCTCCCAGTCCCTCAGCTCTAACCACTAGAGCCACACTGCTTCCCTCCCTCCCAGTCCCTCAGCTCTAACCACTAGAGCCACACTGCTTCCCTCCCTCCCAGTCCCTCAGCTCTAACCACTAGAGCCACACTGCTTCCCTCCCTCCCAGTCCCTCAGCTCTAACCACTAGAGCCACACTGCTTCCCTCCCTCCCAGTCCCTCAGCTCTAACCACTAGAGCCACACTGCTTCCCTCCCTCCCAGTCCCTCAGCTCTAACCACTAGAGCCACACTGCCTCCCTCCCTCCCAGTCCCTCAGCTCTAACCACTAGAGCCACACTGCCTCCCTCCCTCCCAGTCCCTCAGCTCTAACTCCTCTAACCACTAGAGCCACACTGCTTCCCTCCCTCCCAGTCCCTCAGCTCTAACCACTAGAGCCACACTGCTTCCCTCCCTCCCAGTCCCTCAGCTCTAACCACTAGAGCCACACTGCTTCCCTCCCTCCCAGTCCCTCAGCTCTAACCACTAGAGCCACACTGCTTCCCTCCCTCCCAGTCCCCTCAGCTCCCTAGAGCCACACTGCTTCCCTCTCTCCCAGTCCCTCGGCTCTAACCACTAGAGCCACACTGCTTCCCTCCCTCCCAGTCCCTCGGCTCTAACCACTAGAGCCACACTGCTTCCCTCCCTCCCAGTCCCTCGGCTCTAACCACTAGAGCCACACTGATTCCCTCCCTCCCAGTCCCTCAGCTCTAACCACTAGAACTGCTTCCCTTCCTCTCAGTCCATGTAAGCCACATTGCCCCCTGGTATATAACATTTGGATACAACACTGGGTTATGCACACATTCCTTACCTAACCCTGACTATATTAGACAGGGTTTCCTTGTACTAGGTTTCACAAAGTAGCACATTGAGGTGGGTACTGAAACTGAAGCCAAATCCCACCAAACAGAAAGTCACAAGAGCGGTTCTGACCCGGATTAACCTCACATTCCACACAGGGCTCTGTTTGAGAGCCGTCTCGTGTAGGGTTTGTTTAAACACTGGGGTCAGTTTAACAATTCCTCAGGCTTCAACACAAATACCTTTGTTCTGTAACAAAAGATGATATTGTTTAAAGACTGATGCAATTAACAAAAACTGCTAAACTGGTGAACTTGAATTGTTAAATCCTGTGAAATGATTTGAAATGCAAAGTCTCTTCATAGACGGTTCACTGTAGCTGTTACCAGCCCTGCAACAGAAGGACTGGAGTGGCATATTTATTGCCCCTATACCCCACTCATTAAATATCTTGGTGTCCACGGCGAAGCACTTCATGTGCAGATTACACTGGCTATCAGTATGGGGGCACGGGGAGCACAATTAGTTCACATGCAGACCATGCTGAGATTCAACTGAATGATTGAATCGAGTCTCGGCACAGCTGCATAAAAGAGGGAGTGTTTGACTCAAACGGGGTGGGTGTTCAGTGTGGAGAGAACGGGAGAGAGAGTCGGGACAAACAAAACGAAAAGTAAAAACGATTGCTCTTCGTGCTGGAAGCAGCAGCGCGATGCTTGCTTCGGGGTTTGTGTTCGCTGTTTTGGTTGTCTCTTTGTTTTGGCCAACGTGCCGTTTTTGTTTTGAGTTTCGGTGTTTATTTTGTTCAAACCTCGTATTTATTTTACAATAATCCGGCGCACCAGGGCATTCATTCTGCGCCCTGCCTTTCTTGACCAGCCTGTTCACCCTCACACACTTTGCCCACTGAATATCTCCCTAAGTAGACAGTCGCCTCTTTAAATATATGCAAACGTGTATCAGAAATCCACCCACAAGTGCAGGACATTACCGATGTACTCCTAACGCAGAACGTGTGGGACAGAGGTTCTTCATTCCACCCCAAAGCATGTTTCTGCAATGCCAAGACTGCTCCACAGTTCCATGTTGAATCACTCTATATGCTGTTCTGTACATGTGATTCAAATCTACGCCAGCTCTGTTCCTCACTGCCAGTGTTATAGGTCTGTAAGCTGCTCAGCTGATAGTCTGGGAGACGCATAGCACAGTCACATGAGAGGATCTGAGTGTCCCAAGCTTCTGCTTCAAGCGATTCAGTAATCCCTCTACTGACTCAGTCGAAGCATCCCGGGTCGTGACAGAACACTGAGGTAATCCTCGATGCACAGTGGGTGCAGGTAATAGAATCAATTCTAACAGAGCAGGGCAACGTGAGCCCGTCCAGCCCAGGTCCCACCTACCCTGTTCTTAAACCGGTCTCGTTCGTTTTATACCTGTTATAACTGGAGGAAACGAGACGACACATCTGACTCGCAAAGAGAGCATTCCTGGTAGTGACTCCAGCCAAACAAGTAACTCGGTAAGATTAATGAAAAGCTGCAGCATGTAGCATATGAATTAGCAATTACATGTTTAATCCTTATAAGGCAGTCGTCTATTTCAGAATCACAACACAGAGTGGAAAACCTGATTCCTTCGCTTGGCACAGATAGGGTTAATATAAATGCCTGTCTCGTGAGAATAGAAGCATCTTGGAGCCATTTCACATGGCTTGTGTTAAGATGTCACAAGTCCTCAATCCTCTCTTAGCCAATGAAAAGGCTCCTTTCCCTAACATTCCAACAGTTCAGTTGCCCCTAGCTGTCTTCATCTTGTGACCCAGAACCACAAGGCTGTGCACAAGAAATGTGACATTGAATGAAGTTACCTTTATAAAACATGGGTGGAAATTTATTCCTCATAGGGAAAGCCTAGCAAAATATGGTAGGCACAATGAAAGCATGGCAATGCATAAGTAAGCATGGTAAAGCACAAAGTGGAAAAAAAAAACTGATCATAAAAACATGAGAACGCTGAATGTTCCAGAGTAAAATCTAATCAAAAGTAATGACCTGCACGCTCTGATACCCTTTGAGAGAGCAGCTAGCTATAAAGCAAGGCTCTGTTAACAGGAGGAGTCTAGCTGAACTCACCTGGAATATCTGTAACTCTCTTCCACTGGATTAAATAACTTTAATAAACCCGTCACTTAATTATGCTTTGGGTCTCAACCATTACTGTGCAGAATTTGCACGAGTGTAAATTAACGGTGGGTTTGGCTGTGGCGTCACACGCAGGGGGCGGGGTTATGTTAATGAGGCAATTAATTTAAAGGCAGTGCAACAGCGCGGCTGGGTGTCTCCAGAAATGCAACAAACTCCTTTTTTTATTTTTATTTTAAAAGGGAGATTACAACAAGAGTAATTTAAAATAAAGAAAAATGAGGACGTTTTTCTTGGCAAGCGCAGTTGCGTTCCTAGCTGCAGTTTGTGCTCAGCGTGGTAGTAAGTATTGGTTTTTTACCTTGTATTGGCGACTGCATGTATTGAGACTCAAATAATAGGGCAGGTCGAGTATTCACCACTGCTTGAAATGTATTGGCAAAAAAAAGGGCATATTCATTGATATGGCAGGGTTTTTTTTATAATTGACAGATGCAAAGGGAAGCTTCTGGTTTTCGGTGTTTTACCCGACTTTTCTACTCTAAGAATTCAATTAACACCCGTGAAGCCATTCGTGTCTCTCAGCCGCAACCGAGAAACGTGTTCATAGCAAAACGGATTTCATCTCCAGTTTTTTCTTTTTCTCCCCATGAAATTAAACGGGCTTTTAAACTGGCCAAGCCTTAATCTTTCATTTTCAAGCAGATGGAGATCGCAACACGTTAATAAGAGACTGATGTTTATTAAAGCTGTAATCCAAAAAAACAAAGTATATTATGCTGGACACGCCGTTACAATCGTTATATGTAACTGTTTACATTCATCAAGATGAATCGCTTCTGCTTTTAAAGGACACAGTAAGACTTATTTATTTAAAAGCCAATGTAGTTGTTTCGCAGGGAAAACGTATAGGCTATTGAATCAATGTTGCTGGTTTTTTTTCTCAGCTGTGGTCGAGATGTACGAATGGCTTCGTGTACATCCTGAATATTACAGAGTAGAAGAGTCGGGAAAAAAACCGGCATATAATCACAATATACATACATTCACCTGTCTAGCATCACACCAGTCAGTGCAGGAAGAAGAGGCATTGATCTTGAGTATGTGTCTGTGTATATAAATTATACACACACACACCGGTGTTAAGCAGAATATACACGCCTTTTTAGATGTGTGAAGATTGGTATTTTTAAATAGGGTACATGCTTTTATGTACTTTGGGTTTGTTTGCATGTATATACTTTATAATATTGAAACTAGCGTCTGTATTAATGGATTGTATTTATAAAAATAATTCGGAACGGTTTCTCCATGACGATGTTCTTTATATGCTCTGTCCATTGAGGTAAACCCCGTTAAAGATGTATTTTAATGAGGGAATGTATCTATTAGCACTACCTTTTTGTAACGTAGCCGATCGCCGATTAAATGCAGTTCTGTTGTATTCCGTTCTTTAATTGAATTGTACTCATTTGCGTCTAGAGCTCTGGTAGTGTGTTAAACCGGACGCTTGAGATTGAAACCTGTCTGTTTGTACGTTTAACCTTCCTTGTGAAAGAATAAAATAGAGGTGATTTAATTCTGACAAGCTGAGTTTGATCATGAGTGCGCACATCCGAAATGCGAGTTAATTGATTAGTGTGAGGTCTGCGCACCTGGTTTGTAAGACTTGAAGGTTTCAATTCCGCGCAAGTGTAAATCTGGAATACAGTAGTGTGATAGTTTTATTAATTTTTTCAAAACTACTATACCGATATGGGCTCCATATTGAAATCCTAGGTTAGGTGCCACCGATACTGCGTGTAGGTGATGCCTTCCCGTGTGCAGAACAGTGAAAGCAGAAGCAAGCATAGCTGAGTATTGTAAAGCACAGAGAGATCTGGTAAAACATAGGGAAGCATTGTAAAGCAGAGAGAGGTAGGGAAGCATTGTAAAGCACAGAGAGGTCTGGTAAAGCATAGGGAAGCATTGTAAAGCAGAGGTATGGGGAAGCATTGTAAAGCAGAGAGGTATGGTGAAGCATAGGGAAGCATTGTAAAGCACAGAGAGGTCTGGTAAAGCATAGGGAAGCATTGTAAAGCACAGAGAGGTCTGGTAAAGCATAGGGAAGCATTGTAAAGCATAGAGAGGTCTGGTAAAGCATAGGGAAGCATTGTAAAGCACAGCGGTATGGTAAAGCATATTTAAAAACAAATAAAACATGGTAAACCCTGATAGATGCACAGTATAACTGAGTAGTGTAGGGAAACTGCAACATGACTAAATGAAATCTTACCCTTACTCTACACTGATTCCTTCAGACTCCTTTTATAATTTTTTAACCACACTATTTATAGAAGTCTTTCTCAACGTCTAGACATTGAGAGAGTCTTTTAGTTGACGTGTCTGTCATTGGATTTATGAAGTTTCTCTTCGTATTTCTAAATGCACAGTATTGCGTGTTTGATAGTTGTGGATGGATGCACTTGTTTTATAATTTGAAGCTTGAAGAGGTTTATTTAACAAGGCTTGAGACTCAAACGATGACTCTGATTTCACGGCAGTGTGAGCAGATCACAAGGTTAGCTCTGCCTTCCTGCATTAAAGCTGGTTATGCGACTGCCAGGACGCTGGGATAGAATGAATGTCTCTTTCGCAGCCTGGAGAAACGCTTAAATAGTGGGGCATGTTTTCAACTCCTTTCCTTCTGTCTTTTTTACTCATTTTTTTTGAACGAAGAAAACTTTACCAAATGAAAAAATAGTGAACTTGGAAAATTATAAATTGGTTTAAAAAACAATAGGAGTGAAGACCCTAGTAAATGCTCTGGAAACATGGCCCGTGGTTTGTGACGTATGCATCTCTGTGCAGCATTTCCCGTGGTTCTAGTTTCCCATGGTGTCCCATGCTTAAGATGCTTGCCTCACTGTGCTTTGCAATGCTTAACGAGGCTTTAGCGTTCCCTGTGCTTTATTACACTTTGCTACAGTCTGAACTTTGCTTTGTAGTCTCCCACTCATGGACTGGTCATGCATGTTGTATTAGTTTAGATGTTAAATGTGTTAATTTTTTCCAGTACTACAGAATCAAAGAACACATGGGTGGAATGTATAAACCAGGACAAGAATTGTAAAGTAAGCAGATTTCTCTCCATGGAGCAGAAATGAACCTCATGGAAAAGCACCAAACTTCCCAGGGTGCAGGTCCTGTGGGTGGCTGTGTTCTTAAGAGACTCTTCATACTGTAGGGGGGGCTGTGTTCTTAAAGGAGACTCTTCTCTGTTCTAAGATGTGTTCATGCATGCAGTTCTGTTTCATACTGGTCTTCATTGGAAGACAGTCTCTGTAACGAATGTAGACCCAAAACAAAGCTTTGATCATCTACATTGTACGACAACAGTGCTCTCTCTCTGTGTTGTATGGAGGTCAGCTGTTCTGTTATTACTCAATATTGGAATGGCAAATCAAGCATGAGGGGATGGGACTGTAATGAAACAGCTCTAGCAATGTACACTGCAGTCTCCTATACATTGCATTGTGTAGTGGATACAGTGCAGTAAACCTGACTTCTGTAGCCAAACATTTGAGAAGCAACAGTTTTTGCACAGTATAGTGCAGCCCTGTCAGTTTACAGTAAGTTGGCAAATTTCCCATGCTTTTCCCTTGGTTATACTAGGCGTTGGTTTGCCAGGTTTAATATGCTTTACAATACCTCTCTGGGCTTCACAATGCTTAGCTGTACTTGGCTTTACTACAAAGGGGAAAATAGTATCCAACGTTGGCTAGACATGAGTGGTGTGTCTACATTTCTTTCAGATCTTTTAGACGTGGCTGTGAAACGCACACAGAATTACACAAAACTGCAATTTGGCAATCTGTGGTGTTTGGGGATTAGGAGAGCAGCACAACTCAGCTGAGTCACATGAAAAGGATTGCAGGGATTTGAGGGGTCGCATGACTAGAGCTGCCTGGAACCCAGCTCCTGACCCCACCCCCCCCACAACGAGGCAGCTAAGAGCAGCACTGGGTCATGTGAGGGGCCTGGCGGGGAGGGAGGACATCATGTGGGAATCTCATACACCCCCCAGCTGTCTTATCAGTTTGGCGCTAGCAAGTTTAATGAACTTGGGTTCAAGTCTGGCTTCCCTTATACGTTTCTCACGGTAAAAGCACAGTGAAGTGTAATACTGCATGCTAAAGTATAGGTAAGCATTGTAAAGCACAGAGGGGTTTGGTAAAGTAAAAACCATGCTATACTATGGTACAGTATAGCCATGAGAAATCTGTAAACCTACAGTGGGGCGATTCCTAACTGCCAGGACTGATCCACCTTCCTCATTCCCTTCATCATGTGACCGACTCTGCCAGCCCAACCTACTTTAAAAATATATAGACAGTCTCCCATAATAGAGCGCCCAAAGACTGGTTGACGTTGCATTGGGAAGAGCGTCCCTATAAACGCTTCCCACAGTACAAGCAGAGCACAGTGTAGTAAAGCATAGTGAATGCCTGGCCCAGGGAGGTACAGTGAAGTATATTAAAACATGGTGCGCTATGGTAAATTCATTGTATAACGTTTTGAAATGGATTCTCGTCCTTCAAGAGCTTTGCCGTTTCTCCTGTTTATTGTGAAGTTGCTCCGTCTCCAACATCTGTCCCTCTCTATGCAGGGTCCGGGGCTCCGAGAGGCTTCTCTGAATACCGCTCCTGGAATTCGCAGATGTATCCTGTCTGGGATGATGGAGATTCCAGATACTGGGACTGCTGGAGAGGTATATTAAACAAGTGCATTTTGGGTTTGGTCTTGAACCATGAAACCTGGTAAGGACATTCCTACCACAGGGTGGGGTGACTGATGCCAATTCCCTCTTCAGCCTGATGAACTGACATGCTACTGAACTCCAGAGTCAAGGGCCCCAGCCTGTGCTGTCTCCACCTGACCAGTAGGGGTCGCTAAAGTGCAGAGGAGAACTTTCCCCAGATGATGAAATGTCTTTCACTCTTCCAGGCTGCATTTCCTTTTTGAAGGAATAAACTGTGTGTAATATAATTCAAGAAGAAAACAAACCTAACACTAACGTTTTTGTCTTTTTTTAAAATTTCTTTTAAAAGACTTCAATCCCCAGCAGGCAGATGCATTGGCTTGCATTTGAATACCAGTCACTGGAGAGTTTGAGACCTGCAAAACCCTAGCAATATAAATGGGGTCAGATTAACTGGAATTATTGTTAGCACCATAGACTTTAAAGACACAAAGTGATTTTAAAAGCAAATGAAAATCTTCCCTTGTAATGAGCAGTAAATATATCATTTCAATTGAATGACTGTACTGTGTGTGATTTGAGTAAAGACTTGCAAACTTGATAATTGGAGGTAGCAGTTTGTCCTGTAGAGGACAGTCCTGTCATTATATCTGAGCCTGTGTCTGTCGGCTGGTTCAGGTGTACAGTGAGGGACTCTGTTTCCTCAGGTGGCAACGTGTCCTTCAAAGTCAGTAACGATGGCCCGACCCTGACCGGTGCCAAGGTCACCTTCACCATCCAGCTCAGTTTCCCTGGCAACCAGACCGTGCTGCCCGACGGACAAGTGGTGTGGGCGCAGAACTGCACAGTCAATGGTGAGAACCAAAACCAAATGCATGACTGACCATCACTACAGATTTACCAAAAGATCTTTCCTGCCTACTCTGATTTTTGCCTGCAATTTCCATGTTTGTTTCCCTGTACTTCCATCTCTGGAAACCTTTCCAAACACTTTCCACATGTTTTCACTGCTAATCACCCACCATTAACACTCCTCACAATGATGGGTGCTGTTCCACAGAGCTGCCACAAGGAGGTGCTGTGATCCAGCACACGCAGCTCTGTCAGCACAGTGATGAAGGCTCTAGCCAATGTGTGTATGTTTCAGGGACTCATTTCCGGGAGGGGGAGCCCGTGTATGGCAATGACACTTCGGAGGACTGGGACGGGGTATTCCCAGACGGGACTCCTATGAGGACCTTGGGCAGGAGGAAGTCCAAGTTCGTGTTTGTGTGGAAGGTGTGGGGTAAGAGCGCTGATACTCTGAGAAACTCCCTTTGTGTACGTTGTGACTCTGCATAATAGCATTGTGATTGTGGAGGTGCGCATGTAACTACTGTGCAAATACATAATAGACACTTTGATGTAAAGTGTTCCCTTCTCAAAGGGAGCTGCTTGTATAACGTGAATGCGTGACTCTCCGCTGTGCTGCTCTTCACAGGGAAGTTCTGGCAGGTAGCGGACGGCCCCTTTTCCTCTCTGACTGTCGCCACTGACTATGTCCCTCTGGGCTCCTACTCCGTGGAGGTGGTGGTATATCACTCCCGCGGACGAGACCAGTTCATCCCCATGGGCTCGGCCACCACTGACTTTGCAATCACAGGTAAGACTGGCAGTGGACCAAGGGGAGAGACATGACCTGTTCAATGGACCAAGGGGAGAGACATGACCTGCTTAATTGGATTGTTGTCTAGAAATGATTCCACCCACGTGACTTTCTTCCTGGTCAGTAACGCTCTCTCATGTTTTGTTCTGCACCTGCTTTTCACGGCTTGGTTTTAAAGTCAAGCCATGAAACTATTCTCTCCCACATTAGAATTGGCGTTATCTCTTAATGGACAATCCAGCTCTCAAGTGGATAGAGCAGCACAATGTCTTGGTTGTATTAACACTGAAGCTGTTTGCTGTGCTTTACTATGACAGAGTGCAGCTAAAGTGTAATAAAGCACAGTGAGAACATAGTAAAGCAAAGGTATGCTAGAGCACATTTTGAAAAGGGATGTCAATTAGGCCAAAGAAAAGGTAGACGGTACAGAGAACCCAAAACACGTTCCTGCTTTTTGTTACATGATACAGTTCTGTTTTTATCTGAAGCAGAGCACCCCAATTTAATATCTCTCTCTCTCTTTCTATCTCCAGATCAGATCCCGTTCTCTGTGTCTCTCTCCCAGGTGAACGACTTGAACCAAGCAGACCAGAGCTTCATCCAGAACCGGGCTGTCTCCTTCACCGTCCACCTTCACGACCCCAGCCAGTACCTGAGCAGCTCCGACATCACCTTCAACTGGGACTTCGGGGACAACAGCGGCACCCTGATCTCCCGCGGCCTGGCCGTCACTCACACCTACCTGACCGCCGGCTCCTTCCAGCCACTGGTCCTTCTGCAGGCCACCATCCCCGTGGCCGGCTGCGTCACACCAGGAGACCCCCTGACCCCCGGAGGCCCCACCGGGAGCGCAGGCCTGGTCTCCTCGGAGCCAGCCACTCGGCCGCTGGGCACCACCGGTGAGACTGGAGTGAAGGGGCAGAGCAAATCTGTTAACTGCAGTCAAATCATCCTTACCCATACCAAGCAATGCAAGGGTTATATACTTCCAATTTTAATAAGCATTGTAAAAAAACTTTAGAAACTCTCAAACAAAAACATCATTATATTGGGCTGCATTTTCAAAGCCTCGACACAAAACATCTGTTAATTCCACAACTTCATTGTTCGGTTCTAGTTGTTAATTTCAGGTCACAAGCAGTCTGTCTCTAATGACGAAGTAGCTGCTGAATCTGTGCAAGACTGAGAATTATGCGATTTGAGAATTCATTTATCCGCAGATTAGGGCTGACCCATAAGTCAGGCAGAATAGGCAATGTTATACGTGTTATCCCTGAAGAGATCACGTAATACCTTCTCGTGAAGCCCAGTCAATTAATTGATACAAGACCATCATCCCCCAAGTTTGACCAAAGCAGCATGGGCTTGTCAAATTACCTGGGAGACACAATGCTATAGCCCTTGTGCAAGTTTATATTACAAGCGTAGCAAAGTGTAATAAAGCACAGTGCAAGCATCAGTAGCATTTTGAAGCGCAGAGGGGAATGGTAAAGCATGTTAAACATGGTGTGCTGTGGTATAGTACCCGTAGGGGGGAGGGTGAACTGCACATTTCCTATGGTGCCCTTGTATCAGGGTATTACTGGCTCTTCACTTGATTCATTCTGGACATGCAGCCTTTGCTGTTCCACAGACCTGTACTGGACAGCTTCATAAACAGGTTAACTCGGTTTTAAACTCCTCTCCTTTTCTTTGTGTTCTTGAAAAGCGTCTTCCGCCTCAGTTGCCCCGGTCGTGGTATCTACCCCAGGGCCTGACCAGACCTCGAATCCAGCTGACCAGGACTTGGCGGTGTCTGGCTCTGCTGCTGCCCCGGCTGCAGGAGAAGACTCCATAGCTGTCGAGGCGTCGGTTGCCCCAGCAGCAGCAGGAGGAGACGGAGTTGCCGAGGCAGTCGCGTCAGTTGCCCCAGTAGATGCTGTAGACACAGTTGCCCCGGTGGAGGCTGTTGATCCAATTGAGACGGTTGCCCCTGACACAGTTGCCCTAGCTGCATCAGTTGCCCCTGTAGAGGCAGTTGATCCCATGAACACAGTTGTCCCAGTTGCAGAGACAGTTGCCCCGGGAGTAGCCCAGGCCTCGACTTCAGTAGCTGCTGTGGAGGAGCTCGTCGCTGTGACCCCGGAGAGCGCAGGTGAGGCGGTGCTCTGTACAGGACCACCATTAGCTGGATTGTTATTTCAGGTTCTGAAACTTGAAAGAGAATGTGATTGTAATTCCATGAATCTTACCTGTTTTGCACTGATTAGCTACATGGGTCTCTGCTGTGCAGTTTTGAAAGAAACACTTCTTTTGCTATCTGGTACTGTGTGAGGTTAAAGTTTCCATGCCTTACTCCTGAATCTGTTACACTCGCTAGGTCGTTTCATATCAGCAGGGTCATGCCTGCAATGGGAGTCAAAAGATTGGATTTGGTTTATAAAGCAAATCATAGTTGACCTGTCTCTGGTTCTGTTTTGTATAAAGTGTTCTCCTGTAATGTTTGCAGTCCTGTTTTCCTCTTCCTAAATGGTATTGTGCACGCCTGGTGGTCCCCACAGAACAGTGGTTCATTTTAAGGGCGTTTTGGGTCCTGTAATTGTCTCTTAGTTGGTAAGCATGACAAATCATGCAGAAACTGTACAGGATCTTGCAGAACACAAGATATTAAATCAGTAAAGTATATCGTTCCCGAGATGGAATTGTATTTAACACAGAGGTTGATGGAATTGTATTTAACACAAAGAGGTTGCTTTGTACCTCTTCAGATCTGGTGGCAGTGGAGACTGGTGTGGAGGCCAGCATGGTGACAGTGGAGCCCAGCACGATGGCTGCAGTGGCAGTGGAGGCCAGCACGGTGGCAGTGGAGGTCAGCACGATGGCTGCAGTGGCAGTGGAGGCCAGCACGGTGGCAGTGGAGGTCAGCACGATGGCTGCGGTGGCAGTGGAGGCCAGCACGGTGGCAGTGGCAGTGGCAGTGGAGGCCAGTACGGTGGCAGCTGAGGTACCATTGATTGTGGCCAAGAGGCAAGCACCTGCAACAGCTGAGGAGAGCTGCCTCCTCTACCGATATGGATCCTTTTCCACCAGCATCGACATAGTCCGTGAGTGTGCATTCCAGAGTGCTGCCTGACCCGTTACAATCCTTGCCTCTTACAGCTTCAATCTTAAAATCCTTACCTCTTACTAGCTGCAATCTTACAATCCTTACCTCTTGCTATCCTTGCCTCTTACTAGCTGCAATCTTACAATCCTTACCTCTTGCTATCCTTGCCTCTTACTAGCTGCAATCTTACAATCCTTACCTCTTGCTATCCTTGCCTCTTACTAGCTGCAATCTTACAATCCTTACCTCTTGCTATCCTTGCCTCTTACTAGCTGCAATCTTTCGGTTCCTTGCTTGTTTAATTAATACTGCTGCATTCTGGTAACCTTGCTGTTGGTCATGTGGTCTGATTGCAGCTACACCATTGGAGTTTGAGCTTCCAGGAAGCGGCAGCAGTCACTTTTCATCCACAGCCCCGTCTTTGAACTGTCTGCTCATCCCATGGAGTCCTGGGATCAGCCTCATTCTCTGTACCTTCTCAAGTGCACAAGTGTCTTGTTTGTGTCTAGTGCCTGAACTGGACACTATTCCAGGAGGAGTCTAGCTGGAACCTTGCATGGTCTTGACTTCCACACTTTTGCTTTGTCAGCTAACGCTGTAATCCTCTCCCACCTGCCTCCCTAGAGTTTCCTCTGCTCCCAGTGTGTTGCTCACAGTGTCCTCTCTTGTCTCAGAGGGTATCGAGAGCGTGGAGATTGTGCAGGTGCAGAATGTGGAGCTGGAGGCTCAGCAGAATGCAGTGGATCTGACCATCACCTGTCAGGGCAGGTAAGAACATGAGCACCTCCAATGCACACTCTCCAAGGGAAGCTTCTACAGCAGGAAGGACTGTCCCCTGACACACCATCGCAGCATCCAGATCTGTCCTCTCAGAGCAATATGAATAGACTGGGAACTAGCCCCTCTTGCATTTTGATTCATTCACATAGTCATACATAACTATAAAACCATCAATAGTTCTGTATTTTAAAGACAAAGCTTCATGAATTAGTTTCCACTAAAAGTCTCTTTCAATATCTGCAATTTTGACTTGCATCCTACTCTTGCAACAGCAGGTCACATGTGGAACATTTAGATCAGAAAATACTTGGTAATTGACTTGTCAGCAGCGTTAGAACCCCCATCCATTCCCTCTCTCTCAGCGTCCCTAGCGAGGTGTGCACAGTGATCTCGGATGCTGATTGCGCGGTGCCCGTGCTGACGGCGTGTAACGCGGTGCCGCCCTCGCCAGAGTGCCAGCTCGTCCTGCGGCAGATCTTCAATGAGACAGGCGTCTTCTGTGTCAACGTCTCCATGACCAACAGCGTGAGCCTGGCCATGACCAGCACCCGAGTCAACATCAATGCAGGTGTGGCACCTGACTAACCCCATTCCAGCGCTGTCACCACCCTGCACCTTAATAATAATGAGCACTAGTCTCAACACTGCATTCTCGGCTCTCCAGCGCTGTTTTTAGTAGAATTAATTTGGCGTTCTAGACCGTGTAAGAGTGTTTGTGTTGCAGCATCGGGCTCGTCCACGGCTGCCACGGTGGTGCTGATCGTGGGGATGCTGTCCGTGGCCAGTGCAGTGGGAGCAGTCGTCTTCACTTACAGGTGAGCGCTTCACTATCCCGCTGCTTTGAGATCTCAAGCATGTGGTGAGGAGTGCATTGTTCAAATTAATTCCAAACCTGCTCAATTGCGTTGATCTGGGGATTGTTCTGGCTGTGGAAGATTCCTGATATTGTATGCTTCAAGCCATGTGCGCACAATTGTGAATGGGTGAGGTCTCCTCTTCTGAGCATCTGTTCAGCTGTGTTGGGTGAAACAATGCAGGCATTTGTTTGGCTTTCTGGTGTAATCTAGGAACCTGGGGTATGCCTGGAGAACATGCCCCACACCAGGGTGGTGATAAACCTTTCGGGCAGTTGTGTATATTGGCAAGGGACTCTAACTCTGTGCCGCCTAATAAAACATATTTTTACTTATTTTGTTTCAGGCGTCTGAAGGACTACCGGCCCCTGAACGAGGACCCGACAGGCAGTGTGCAGACGGGCCGGGCAAGCGAGAGGACCTCTGTGCAGATCTTCCTGCGCAGCGTGTTCACTCGGCAGCCTGTAGGGGAAAACAGCCCTCTGCTGCAGGGGAGGGTGGTCTGAACCAGGCTGGGACCACCCACTGACTGCCTCCCACCACAACCAGCCAATCAGTCTACCTGATTCCAGGACCATACATCTCAACCAACCAATTGAGTGTCGGTTTTCTTAAACCCATCTTTACCGACCCCCTTTTATATTCAATCCCTGGCCATCTTTTGAAGGAAGCTGGTTTCACAGACCGATTGACACTAATCTCGCAGTTCTTAAACTAGTTAATGTTTGTCAGCAGATTTGAGTTTATTTTCATATTGCTATATACTGCTGGTTTACACAGATCATCTCGTAAGTGAGATTAGGATGTGGTTTAAGATTACTTGCAGGAATGTATACACAAGGGTTGCTCCTGACAATAAATGGTTAAAACTGAAAGGTGGTGTCTTCTCTTTTGATGGTGCTCTGTTAGGATTTTCAATATGTAGAAAGATTGCAATCTGTTACAAGTCATTGTTTCGTGGAACTCAAAACTGAGATTCTGGATTCCAGTCCCAGTTCATTGAGGGCAAGTCACGTCAGTCTCCTGGCCCAGCCAAGCTGTGTGATGATGTAGGAGCAGGAAGACAAATTCCTTCTCCCTGCAGCAGCACCAAAACCACCCTCAGTCTCACTCTGTTCCAAAATAAAAGCCAGGCCCGCTTCAGCAACAGTCTGCAATTCAAGAGTAAAACACAAAGCTGGGACACTAAAGAAGCAACTGTTACCTTGTAGGTTCAAACCTGCTGCAGCTCACAGTCTCAATGGGTCAGCCCTCAATCCACATCCCAGGACCAGGTCACACTGGGGGTGCAGTTCAGCAGTAATGTGTGTGATCAGGCCTGGCTACAGCACAACACAAACCTGGGGGCGGAGGTCTAAAATAATCAGATTTTCTTCTGTTAACGCTTGGTGTCAACAGATGTGAAAAACGTAGGATCTGGATTAAGCTTTACAAATTAAACTGGCTACACATAATGATGGAACTCAATGTGTCTGCATGCCAGCAGTATATAATATTACTGATCAAACCATTCAAAAACAAAGAGTAGACCTGGAACACCCCCAACCCACCCCAATCACCACTACAAACACACAACACAGGTGTGTTCTAGAATGAGATTTATTGCACATCACAGCTTGAAAATGACAAGGAAATGCCAAGAGGTGAACATTTTAAAAAAACATCACAGATCTTAAAACATAGACACCAACTGGCACAATACAATAAATACCCTTGATGACACAACACTAGCTAACTTTACCAGCAATATATTCATTGACATAAGTATAGAAGCCAAGATGCGTTAAAACTTCTGACCAGTGATGGATAACACTGAGGAGCCACCAGCTCAATACTCCTCTCCTTCCTCCTCTCCCTCTCCCTCAATGGAGTCAATGCCCACTTCTTCATAGTCTTTCTCCAGGGCAGCCATGTCCTCTCGGGCCTCCGAGAACTCTCCTTCCTCCATACCCTCCCCCACGTACCAGTGGACAAAAGCCCGCTTGGCGTACATCAGGTCAAACTTGTGGTCCAGCCGGGCCCAGGCCTCAGCGATGGCAGTGGTATTGCTTAGCATACACACTGCCTTCTGAACCTTGGCCAGGTCGCCCCCAGGAACCACAGTGGGAGGCTGGTAGTTGATACCAACCTTGAAACCAGTTGGGCACCAGTCCACAAACTGGATGCTACGCTTGGTCTTGATGGTGGCAATAGCAGCGTTGACATCTTTGGGCACCACGTCACCACGGTACAGCAGGCAGCAGGCCATGTACTTGCCATGACGGGGGTCACATTTGACCATCTGGTTGGCCGGCTCAAAGCAGGCGTTGGTGATCTCAGACACAGAAAGCTGCTCATGGTAGGCTTTCTCGGCTGAGATGACTGGGGCGTAGGTGGCCAGGGGGAAGTGGATACGGGGG
>NW_024472318.1:0-25000 GCF_017654505.1 Polyodon spathula | reverse complement strand
ATGATTACCTATACTTTACAGTGCTTTCACTGTGCTTTATTACATGCTGCTATGCTTGAATATGAGAAATTATCATTTTAAATGTATTGGAAACAGTACACTAAAGAGACACACACTCCTAAATCCTGAATAGACTATTGAATTGCAAATAAAATATTTGCTCCAATACATGTTGGCAGTCTCTGCTTAACCCGTGTGTGTGTCCGTCACATGCAGTAAGACCACTGTGTAACATCTCAGTCACAGTGAGACACTCAGCACTTTGCTTACAGTGCAGCATTGCTACAGCATCTCCTCCTCTAAGAATTTAACACTCCAGATTAGGAAACATTTGCTGAATTTAGGAAACCATTTACAGTCCCATAATATCACATAAACTGTGTTGCATTCCAAACACTGAAAATGTGCTCAAATTAAAAGTTAGGCGCCAAGGCTCTATAAGATGGGAATTTTGCATACGAGTGGTGTTCAAAAATGAAATATTTACCATAGAAGTTGTTCCACCTTGTTTCAATTACCAGACAGTATATCTGCAGAAATGAGCTTGTCGATGATCACATTCTTTTATTCCATGTGTCTCAAATCCTGTGTAAGTGCTGTGACAGAAATACAGCGATTCTTGGTTGTAAATCTCCCTCCCGACCTGTGAGGGCGCTAAGCAGCAAGAACAGCTAGGAAGGGGGCAAGACTCCGTAGCAACGCATTGACCCGGAAGGGAAACGATGTGGCAGCCGCAGATTGGAGGGGCGGTTGCTCTCGTTTACCAAGGGGTCATGTGTGACAGCATAAAAGGGGGCGGAGAATCGCAATCTGTTCCTTGGCACTGGTCTGTGTTTATGAACTGAGAAGGACTGTGAGAGACCCTGTTCAACAGTAAAAAGTACAGTGAGTGTTGTGTTTGTTTTGTCTTGTAATTGTCTTAACTTGTCTTGTATGTTGCTAGACAGCTAACACAGCTCCAGAGCTGTCGCCAAGGGACAACAATAAACCGGACAACACTGCACCTTTGTCACAAATATAAACTTGTATCACCCACCATGAGCACTAGTGCACGCACCCAGGACTGGTGACCATGTCTGTATTATTGTAGGGAGGATATTGTTTACTGTTTGGGACTGCATTTCCCCAGTTATTTACCCGGTGCAGTACACATTGGTGTGTATTGCCGGGGGATTACTGTTTGGTCACCCGACCTGGAATATAAATAAAAATAACCCTTTCCAAACCGGATTACAAGGCTGTGTCTGTTTCATTAGCGCACTGCATCACTCCTGCACCTGTTCAAACTCTGACACTTTGTCAGTCACTTTGTGAGTGCCACCTTTAAACATCTTTTACTTTTTAGAGTTACCATGACAACGGGCATGCACAGGAAAATGGCGCATGTGACAACAGACAAGTTAATCTCTGCAAATACACACTGTAGCAGTCCATAGTAACTATTTCATTTTTGGCCGTCCAAAATCTTCCAGACTATTGTCCTTTTGTTCAGGCATTCATACAGTGGAGTTATCTGATCTTGGCACATACTGTTCAAAAACAGCTCAACTCAAACACTCTTTGTCTGCCTTTTCTTTCTTTTTTTTTTGTTTTCAAAAGGCGTTTCTCTGCCCTATGATGAACGCCATAAACTAACATCAATTCACTACAACAGAAGACACAGAAGCTTTGATAACCAACTGAAACTCAATATCAAAGCACAAACACACCTAAGGCACAAAAAGCAATCAAGGGTATTTGAAGAGGGTATCAGATGTGCTTGATAACACAGAGCGAGCAGGTGTGCACTTGTACATCTCTTGATCTGCCCCTCCTACTATGTACTGGACTAGCCTTGACTTAGCATATCACCATATATATATATAAATGGTTTTAATCCTAACGTGTTGCATCTTATCTTAAACTGTATTTAATAGTATAATTTGCACTTACTGTAAAACATACTGTATTTAAATATTATTTTTGCACTATAACTTTGTATTTGTCCTTTAGCGCTCGTAAGTCGTCTTCGATAAAGGCATCTGCCCATTAAATACACAAATAATAATAATAATAATAATAATAATAATAATAATAATAATAATAATAATAATGATGACTGTAATATTAGAATAAAATAAGCATGACTGGGTATTATGGGCCTCATTTTAAAGTTTAAAGGCCAAGACACAGTTTATGAAGTTATATTAAAATAATAAAACTAGTAATTAACTACATCACAGTTTATTGCTAGTTTTAATTAACTGTACCAACTTGCAACTTGTGTTGGAGTGTAATATACCACTGGCATTGTTCAGAAAATGTTATATTAGCAGTATATGTTTAAAAACACTTTAAAAACAGTTCCCCTGTTCAGAAATAGCTAATTATTGTTTTAAGGAAATTGTAATCAATTTTCTATTAGAAAAAAAATGATTTAGCTAATTCCCTCTTACAATCTACTTTCTTCTGGATGTTTCTGTGTGTACACTTTGTTATGTATCAGACTCTTTGAAAGGAATTAGTTTATTTTAAAACATACTATTTAACGCATAAATCTTAGACAATTTTTGGTTCCTCTGTTTTATATTGAGCAACACTGTGTCACTACAGTTTAGTTTTTTATTAGAGTTTAATGTTACCACATCTAAGCTAATGCCTTTCGATATAGATGTAAGAACCATCCTTTTGTTTGCCTGTTTGTTTTCTAGGTGAGACTGGACTTACCATTACAGAGGGTAACTACAGACTTTACAGTACAATGAAGCCTCAAGTGCGTAATGCAATTTTGAACTTGGTTTTCTCCATACCCACTAGATTTGTTTTTACCAGCAAGGTCAAATGGAAATGTTATCATATCCCAAATTCAGCGTCAGGGTCATGACTTCTTATTTTGGGTATGGGTGATGTCAGTGATTATTGATTATATGGCCACTGGTCCCGCCTCTCAAGGGGAGAATGATGTCAGGTCTGACTGCACCAGAGTGGAGGCTGGGAAGGTTGGAATTGCAATAACGGAGGGGGGGGGATAGATGGAGGGAGCAAGCATTGAGACTCCCTCCCCTGAATCCCAGGCCCCTGAATTATACTATGGCTGCCTCTGGTTTCATCAGGAGCCAGGGGGGTCAATGTGAAAAGCTGAAACCAAACTATGCCTGCTTAGAGTTCAAGCCTTTGTATATGCTTTTATATGTAAATTGCTTCTCTGTTCAGACTGATCAGTTTGTGCCACACAGTTTAACTCATTTTCTTTCTGTTCTGCTGCCAGCAGTGGAAAGGACTGAGTCCATTGCAACACGACCATCTGTTAAAGATGACGAGCGCCACCTACTGGTCTCTGATTACAATTCAGTCCCACTGGAAGACGCAGTCTTTCTTTTCAGTGCTGAACCCGACTGATCATTTAGAACCCTGCTTCTTTAAGAGACTAAATGAATCTATCAAAATGATTGTCTGGTGATTGCAGTTGAAAACCAGCAATGAAAACCCCCCCTGTGTTCATGCCACACTGAGACACATCTGCTGGCTATTTCAGTTTCTAATGAGTCAAAAACATACTACACAATTTAGTCATTAAATATTATCAGTGCACACCTCAAAATGGTGAAATACATGCCTGATTTTAGATTGGTCTGCATGTTCATCCCATTCTCAGTGAAGAAGAGAATACTGCTCTGCTATATGCAGCCTAGTACTTCCTGGAATTCCACATTTCCAGCAGTTACTCCTATTATAAAATAAACCCCCTTAAAAGGATTGACTTGTCGGTAATGCTTATTCTTAATTGAACATGTTTAATGGGTTTTACTAGCCTTTAAAGAATTGCTCAATGCCTGTATGTTACCCAGTCTCCAGATAGTCTAGATTCTGAACCCTCACCCCTATACAAGTTTACCATAGTGTATTTGCACTGTAATTTTGCAGTTTTCCCATACTTTCTCCATTATTATACTATGCATTCACTGTAGTTTACCATGTTTAGTGTGCTTCACCATATACATCTGGGCTTCACCATGCTTACCTATGCTTTGCCATGCTTTCACTATTCTTTATTACACTTTGCTTTTACTATAGGAAAGGGCAGTAGACTGACAGCTGCCATCATGAAAATAACAAGCCACCACCAACCAGTACCCTGCTTATTGGTTGGGGAAGAAACTAAAACAGCAGATTCCACACCAGCTCAAACCAGCTGGTAATTCTAATGAAATGTGCAGTCCAAATTTTATTCCATTCCTGCCATCTCTTTAGCAGCCTCGGAAATTATAAATTGGAAGTTTTAACAGTTAAATTTGCTTCTTTCATCTACCAATCAGAATGCGATGTCTAAAAGGTAGGCGTTATTAGGATCCACCCCGTTGGCCATGTCACTATTTGGAAGGCTATAAATTGCCCCACCCAGAGGGGAACGCGGTGAACTTCTCACTTAGACTCATTACAGTCGTCCTGTGAGTGTCCAGAATTAAAGACCTTATTCCACTTCTTTCTACCAGACAACAAACACAAATAAAATGGTAAGTATCTGTTTATCAGAATGGAGCATTACAGAATGTTAAATTAGACTCTTAAATCACAAGTACGTGTTACAGTGTAGAGTCTTTAAAAAATGTATTTATTTAATGTGGATATGTACTATTGCTAAATACAGTGTGCATTAAGAGGGGTGTACAGTGTTTTAAACTTCCAGCACAGCACAGAGTTAAGCGAACCCTTTATTTAAATCTATAAATTAGACTCGCCACCCTGAGTGGGTAACTACACTGTATCTGTTTCTAGTACAAATGTAACCGGCAGTAACCCAATTTTAAACAGTCTCTCTTGTTACTTCGTTACTTTGCAGTGTGGAGCTCGAGTTAACCCGACCCCCTTGATCTTGGTAGAAGAAACGTTTACCGCATTAAAAACAAAATCCTAGGTTTACTAAAACTAAATTATCGTTGTCAAATGCTGTCATATTTCTTTTCTTAGTGTGCAACGTTTCCAGTAAAATATGCATATTTATATGAATGATATCACGCGATTTTTACATAGTGTTGTGGTGTCATGATAAGCAATACCATCTGTTTTTTTTATTTATTTATTTATTTGGCATGTAGGAGCCCCCTTTGACGACCCCGTTCTGTATTAGTTACAGGGAGTCAGGGCAGAGTAAAGGAATTAGTAGTAGAGTAGTTTGATGATCGCATTACTCTCTTGCTATCACCCTGGCCGTGCGTCTTTCTGCTACAGTACACCGTCCAGTCACAGGCGTGTGCGCAACAGGCTCGCCGCTGGAGATTACAGAGACAATACACTGAATAGGGTCTCCTCAAATGCAGGATTTCCTTGCAAGACCTGTGATGTATTTCCTTCAGTGTTATGGAGAATAACCCATGATTGTGTGACGAATACGATTGCTGTAGCCCGTATGTAAAACGCGAGTGATTGAAGATCATAGATTTTTTTTTTTTTTTTTTTACTGTACAATCAAAGGGTTAAAGATCGAGGTCGTACAGAGAATTAAATCAGAGTACTGTAAAGAGGATGTCGTGCGTTCCCGAGGCGGAGCGATCCCAAACAGGAGAACAAAGAGGTGCAATTATGCGGTGTTAGTGGAAAGTGCTGAAACACGCTTAAATATTGCACGCACCTCTGCCAGCGCTCCTGGCTCTGGTTTACTCACTTGGGTGGCTAAGCTACATTTTCTCTTGTTTTATTGCACATTGATGGAATAGGTCATTAACATGTTCCCCTATATTAAATACTGTGTGTGACATGACAGACGTACCCAGCACCCTAAGCTATATATATATATATATATATATATATATATATATATATATATATATATATATATATATATATATATATATATATATGGCTTAGGCACACACACACATTACAGTATACATTGCTATTCAATTACATGAGTCGCATCCGACTGTCAAATGAACCCAAATACCAATAGACTGAAAGGCTTTGGTAAAGCTGAGGTCACGTGTGTGGTCACCGTCATTCTCAGAAACAGAGCGCTATCTGTCTCAGATCTGCTTATCAGACACAGGCAGCTCAGTCAGGTGATGTCTGGTTTGCTACTTTCAGCTGGTATCCCGCACAAAATCACTTTTTTTTTCTGTTTGTGGAAAAGTATTAAAGACAAATCCCTATTAAGCTATTGAAAGCCGAGAGTTTTATAATTGAATGGAACATTAACCTCACCACGAAGGCTTGATTACGCACTGGTTTTTAGTTCATGCATTGGACGCAGTGCCTTTGATACTGCACCATGCATAGTATCTGCTGGTGTCTGCACTTAGGCAGTTTAATTGTCTCTAAGAACAGTAAAATGAATTCTTCAAGCGTGGATGGTACCCCTGTTTTGTTGATTAAGAATGAGTAGGGGATTTGCTGTATTTGTTTAATCAGAGAAGCAATGAGGAGGCTGTCCAAGCTTGCCTCAGGCTAGTAAACAGTGTGGTGCCCTCGGTATATGGCGCAGTGTGTTGGAATGGTCCGTTTTGAGACCTGCAGAATGATTGTCCTTGTGGCCATAGTAGCTCAGCAAATGCACAAGATCTCTATTACAGTGCAGTGCAAACTGCATTATAGCCCTGGAGCTACAATAAATTCCATGGCTGGGGCTTGCATTAAATACTTGTGCTAAAGGAATTGGTATTTTTACAATATGGAAATTATGCCAACAATTCTTTTATGTAGAAAATAGTGTGCCCACAAAGGACTGCACCTGCAATGTAAAAATGTTAGATATTGGTATACTTTGACTAGATTTAGAATCATTTACAACCATACACGCTGTTTTACAATACGTTCTTCCGCACAGCGCGAGTGCATCTCCATCCATGTTGGCCAGGCTGGTGTCCAGATTGGCAATGCCTGCTGGGAGCTCTACTGCCTGGAGCACGGCATCCAGCCTGACGGGACGATGCCCAGTGACAAGACCATCGTCTGTGACTCCTTCAACACCTTCTTCAGCGAGACTGGAGCCGGCAAGCACGTCCCCAGAGCTGTCTTTGTAGACCTCGAGCCAACAGTCATAGGCAAGCTCTCTGTTTTCTCTCTGAATGCTTTTGTGCTGTGCATTTGCCTTCCTTCCTCTTCCAGAGCAGGCTTTGCTAACAGGCCTTTATTCCTGTCTCTCTCCAGATGAGGTGCGCACTGGTACCTACCGCCAGCTGTTCCACCCTGAGCAGCTCATCACTGGCAAGGAGGACGCTGCTAACAACTACGCCCGTGGGCACTACACCATCGGCAAGGAGATCATCGACCTGGTTCTGGAGAGGGTCCGCAAACTGGTGGGCAGCTCAGTGTGTTTAGTGACAATTTACTGAACTGCAATACATTTTAAATGAGGTTATGCAGGAAAGCTTTGATGTAAAATACATTTGAAATGACCAGGTATTTGTTCTGTTAACTTGCATTTCTAATAATAATGTTTCTCTCCCCAGGCTGACCAGTGCACAGGTCTCCAGGGTTTCCTGGTCTTCCACAGCTTTGGAGGTGGTACGGGTTCTGGTTTCACCTCCTTGCTGATGGAACGCCTGTCTGTGGACTACGGCAAGAAGTCCAAGCTGGAGTTCTCCATCTACCCAGCCCCCCAGGTCTCCACAGCTGTGGTGGAGCCGTACAACTCCATCCTGACCACCCACACCACCCTGGAACACTCCGACTGTGCCTTCATGGTAGACAATGAGGCCATCTATGACATCTGCCGCAGGAACCTTGATATTGAGCGCCCCTCCTACACCAACCTGAACAGGCTTATCAGCCAGATTGTGTCCTCCATCACAGCCTCCCTCCGATTCGACGGCGCCCTGAATGTTGATCTGACAGAGTTCCAGACCAACTTGGTGCCCTACCCCCGTATCCACTTCCCCCTGGCCACCTACGCCCCAGTCATCTCAGCCGAGAAAGCCTACCATGAGCAGCTTTCTGTGTCTGAGATCACCAACGCCTGCTTTGAGCCGGCCAACCAGATGGTCAAATGTGACCCCCGTCACGGCAAGTACATGGCCTGCTGCCTGCTGTACCGTGGTGACGTGGTGCCCAAAGATGTCAACGCTGCTATTGCCACCATCAAGACCAAGCGTAGCATCCAGTTTGTGGACTGGTGCCCAACTGGTTTCAAGGTTGGTATCAACTACCAGCCTCCCACTGTGGTTCCTGGGGGCGACCTGGCCAAGGTGCAGAGGGCAGTGTGTATGCTGAGCAATACCACCGCCATCGCTGAGGCCTGGGCCCGGCTGGACCACAAGTTTGACCTGATGTACGCCAAGCGGGCCTTCGTCCACTGGTACGTGGGGGAGGGTATGGAGGAAGGAGAGTTCTCGGAGGCCCGTGAGGACTTGGCTGCCCTGGAGAAGGACTACGAAGAGGTTGGTGCTGATAGCTTGGATGGAGAGGAAGAGGGAGAAGAATATTAAAAATGCAATTGCCAGACATTTCATTTTCTTTCTTAAATGTCTTTTTCTGTCCTTTTGAAATGCTTCCAACCTTTTGTCCACTTTCTGTTTGAAATAAATGTGAATGTTGTTTAATATTGTGTTTGTGTATTGAATATTGTATTTAAGTTGTAGTAACACATGAACACTGATATATTTGAAAACACTTATAAACATATGCACATTATAATTTACAGAATCCACACAGACATACAGTTGAAAGAATGCCTATAGCAGCACAATATTAGGGAGGCATTACCCGTTACTATAGGACTCCAGTATCCCTATACAGACATTTGAGAACATTCACAATGGGAGTTCCCTGTAGTGCAATAATTTGAAAATGCATGACACGCTGTGCTCTTCAATGGAAATGGTTAATTTATCTACAGCAAAAAGGAAAGAAAAAAATACAAAGAGGGACATGGCTTCTGATTTGCATTTCTGGAGGCAGGAAAACGAATTTGCATGAATTGTTTATGAGTGCATCTATTTTAAAGAGGGGGAAAGGTTTATAGTACAGGCACACTTGCATCTTTGTGTAACGCACAGAATGTGAGAGTTTGGTGCACAGCGGGTATTTCTATCTATCAATGGTAATCTTGGAATTCTGGAAACTCATGAAGCAGCAGGTTCTGTATATGATTTAAGCACACTGTCACCATCTGAATATAATATTTAAAGCTACCTTACACACACACACACACATCTGCACTGCAAACATCTTTATGTTATATTTATCATACTTGGTTGCAAAGTCTTTTATTAAATACAGAGGTAAATATTTACCAGGATGAGACCTTTGACATGCGACATCAAGTACCGGTGTAGTGTTAGAAAGTGGTACATCACCACAGCGTGGAATGCGTACCAAAACTCGACTAGCGTAATGTTAGAAAGTGGTACGTTGCGAGATGTTGGTACAGGTGCGATCAATTGCCATGTGATGTGTTTTCCTATTGTCAATTTACCATTAACCATGAATTATAGTTTTTTTTTTTTTTTTTTTTTTTGTGCAAACCATTAATTATACATATTTTTTTGCAAACTTAAACAGGAATCAGACAATCAATTTCTATTTAAAAAAAAAAAAAAAAAAACACGACAAACGAGACAAAAGGAGAAGTCCGCAGCAAAGTTGCAGAACTAAACGAATGTACGAGATCCAGTGCATTGCATGCGATAAACATTCACATACTATTTTCTTAACTCAATTAAAAAATATGAAAAAGACCGAAAACAGCATAACGTACCAGATTTGAATGGGCAGGCTTTCTAAGCGTTAGTTGCTTAGGCTTAGTGCGCTGCATGCCACTTTAATCCGTGCAGAAAATAACAAGACACCAGTACATAAAATTACACAGTACAAACCAACCCAGTCAATTACAACTCAATCTAAAGGGATATTTGATAAAGAGACTCTGGGATGTTATATTCAGTACTACAAAAGCCTTTAATTGCTAAATAAAAAATTGAAAACGTACATCTGTAACCTGAAACCAGAATCCTTGAAGCTCCTTGATTCTTGTTCAGTCTGAGCACCCGGCTTTTTTTTTTTTTTTTTTTTTTAAACTTATTTTTTTATTTATTTATTTATTTATGTATCTATTTATTTAAACAGCCACGGAAACTCCCGCGTCCTTTGCTGTAGCGGCGCTGTCTCGTCTCAGTTCGGGCTTTACTTTGTGCGGCGCCGCAAACACAGAAAGAAAAGATTAACTTCAAACAGGGAATTGTTTTTTTTAACCGTGTTTCTTTTTTTTCTTTTTTTTTTTTTTTGTTAGCAGACTAAATACAGGCCCTAAAAAAAAACAGACCAGAGTTGTCGTGTCTTCTTTCTTTCGTGACATGTTTTGTCTTGAATGGAGACACATACTAACAATATTGTCTAAATAAACAAAGGCATATTTTCCTGAACTCCTGGAGGCCATATAAACCCGGTCCCCTAGAAAAATAACATAAATTGAGTCGACGGTGCCAGTCTGCCATTTCAGACCGTTTTTAACACAGCTCGTAAGCATAACACCATGTAACAGGTCATTTTATTATACTTAAATTGTTTTTTATACGTTTATTATTGGACGAGAGTGTTAATAAATGCTATACCATACTAATTCATTTTTCTAAAGAGTAATACAATACTCCAGCGATACTGCTTGTCCGTTCAGATCTGCGTTATATTTGAAGAGAAAACGTTTGGGAAGGGAAGCCGCAATATTTGGTAAACCGGTGTGGTGTTATTTTGTGGTACGCGTTAAAAGTGCTACACTGTATGTAGAGCTTGCCCGGGCATATCTCAGAAAACAAGGAAACGCTCGGGTTTTAATGTATATTGTTTCACAATTCAGCAAATGTATGTGACTTTTACTGATGAGCAACAAATTGGGTTATCTAAAATTGAAAACATATATACGATGTTGTGGGTGAACTACAGTTTGTCATGTTTCTAGTGATTTGTGCAGCAGTCAATGACAACATTGACAGCTGTACCATTGCCTGATGTTAAACGTGTATACGTACTACATTATGACGATTTACCACTTTCTGACAGTATGCTACATTCTGACAATGTACCACATATTTTATATGCGTAAGTGACACATGTAAAGTCTGGCTCATTTGAGCTGCTCTTATTATCCCCTGGCCTGCAGGGATGCATATTGATGATGCGCAGTGATGCTGTCCTGGGCAGTGATGCAGTTCTGGGCAGTGGTGCAGTCCTGGGCAGTGGTGCAGTTCTGGGCAGTGATGCAGTCCTGGGCAGTGGTGCAGTTCTGGGCAGTGATGCAGTCCTGGGCAGTGGTGCAGTTCTTGGCAGTGGTGCTGTCCTGAGCAGTGATGCAGTCCTGGGCAGTGATGCAGTTCTGGGCAGTGGTGCAGTTCTGGGCAGTGGTGCAGTCCTGGGCAGTGGTGCAGTCCTGGGCAGTGGTGCTGGGCAGTGATGCAGTCCTGGGCAGTGGTGCAGTCCTGGGCAGTGATGCAGTCTGGGCTGGGCAGTGCAGTCCTGGGCAGTGGTGCAGTTCTTGGCAGTGGTGCTGTCCTGAGCAGTGATGCAGTCCTGGGCAGTGATGCAGTTCTGGGCAGTGATGCAGTCCTGGGCAGTGGTGCAGTTCTGGGCAGTGGTGCGCCACTAAAATAAAGATTTTCTTAACCAACATTTTACAAAATCACATTTAGTTAGTATACCGAACTTCTAGTAACACATATAATAGCTAATGCATTCATTTCATTTGGACACACAGTCGTAGTCAATGCATTGTTGCTGTCGACTTCATCCACATTTTGTAGCTTTCTTTACAAAGTAGTTTGTTATAGAAGTTTCTAAAGCTCTTCTCATTGCTTTAGAGGAGTGCTGACTGAATCAGAGAGTTGTGTGGGAGATGGAAGTCATGTGACTTGGCTTGCCTATTATTCGAGTTCCAGCTCGATGGCACTGCTGCCTGTGAAATTAGAACCGGAATGGTGTTCTGGCGCATTCCGGCTCCACTGCACCACTGATGATGGGGCAATAGAGGTCGTGACCTTCTGAACCCCGGGGAACGTATGTCAGTGACATTTTTACAATACATTTGCAGAGCACCGCTTCACTGTGATGAAACTTGGTAAGGACATTCTTTAGCACGCATTATGAATCTGGTGATCTTCATGTCCCTTTTTAATATAGCAAACCAAAATGCAGTTTTGATGTCTTGATATATTCTTCAGCCCAAGCTATCGAGGTAACAGAAGCGAGGGATGTTACGCATGCCTTTGTTAATGTATGGAGACAGTATGTTTGTATTTGCAGCCATGAGAGCAGCACGTACGTTGCTGGCACACTGAAATAATGCACTGTCACTCAAGAATACTTTGTGGTGACCCAGTTATGGTGAAAAGCTCTTTATAAAATCAATACTGTTTCTGCTGTTGTGCCCCTAGTTGAAAGCCAGTGTTGTATTAGTTGTGTCTCTTTGCATGCAGCACATGCAAAGTGGTTTAACCCAGTCATTTGAACAGGGAAACAAAGCTCTGTTTTGATTTCCAGGAAGGCTAAGTAGTCACCCTCCAACATTCACACCAGACAGTCGTGCACCTGTTCTTGAAAAAGGGCAGCCTGGGAGCAGACCGGCCGCTTTGCATCTCACATCGTTTCCTGCAGTGCTGCAGAGACTCAAAGCATGAACAAAAAACCTATCAAATGACCAGTGAGTCAAACACTTGAAGCTGGAAGCAGGGCTCCAGGCGTGAAAGTCTGACACCGAATTTGCGACATGCAGGTCACGATATAATATGAATCACGATACATGCGATGGTCCTGACGGGCTACTTGCATCATGCATAGTGTTTTCGGTTTTAATCTTTTTTTAAAAAATCCGGGACTTTTTCGGAGTTTATTTTACATGATTAAAATAGGGACAAAATCGGTACATAATAGTTCTAAATTGAAACATCAGTAAAAATCAGGGCAAAAAATCTCAGAAAACACTTTACAAGTGGAATACGATGAGGAGCAGTTCTGGCTTCTGATTAGGGTTAATGTCCCAGGCAGGTATAATGAAGCACATGCAGGCTGAAGCCATATTTTCCCCAAGTTGGCGGGTACTTTGCGAATGTCTGGGCAAACGCTGTGCTGACGGAAATAGTATCTACAGAAGGTATGAACATGACATCAGCACAAAACAAGCCAGGTTTATTCACCTTGAAATCATAAAAATAAAACTGACAGCTAAAGCATCACCCTTTTCTGTCAAAAATTTACGATTAAGATTGTCGGCCTTAGGCAGTGTTTTACTATAGACAGTCTTGTCGCACAAAGTCACCAATACATACCTCTCTGCAATAAACAGTGGCTGCCCAGCAAAGCACAGAGCTCTGACAAACTCATTAACACAGTCACTGTGCGCTCTCTTTTATTAAAGCCTGTGTAAAAGCAGGATCAGCGGATTGCTTGTCTCTCAGTTCACTTTCTCGTTTTAGTTTAACGTGTCTCTTATTTCAGTATGCTCTTTTATTGTCAATGCAAACATGTACCTCAATGCAGCAGTATTTGCAGCTCTGTTCATCCTTTGCCTCATCTGACCCACTTCTGCTATTTTTGCGTTTTGCATACTTCAAAACATTTGTTTTCTTGAATATTCATAAACTGATTTACGTTTTCTCTCACTAAAAATATTATATTTTCGTGTCAGTATTTCAATTTAGTTTTTGATCAAGCTAGTAGTTACTACACCCAGCAATTGCCACAATAATCAGACTTTGATTGGCCAACATAATCCGGTGATATCAGTGTGTTTGTGAAGTGACAGAGAACCACGTTTGAATGTTATTTGATCCTCTGACATCTAAACGTCTGCTGTATCCACCTAGGATGAAGAGTAGGGCTGTTTATTACAATGTCGGAATCAAAATAAAACAGCATTTTAATCAAAATAGTCTGCATTTCCTAGAAAATAGTACCGGGAAAATACTGAATAATAGACAAAATCGTGTATAAATCAGTAAAAACCGACATCCTGTAAAAAAAAAATTTTTTTTGTAATTTTTCGGTAAAATTCAGAATAAACTGGAAACGCGGGACACTAATCATGCACAATAAGATCCAGTTATCATTTAATGATGGCCTACTATGTTAAAAGGCAAAAACTCAATGAGACAGTGGGAGAGTATGTATTTGTAACTATAAAACACACTTATTATTCCTTCAAGGACCACTTGGTGAATTACAATGAGCTAGACTGTGCTTGTGGTCTTGGATCGCAATATGATATATCAGGTAAAGAAAGCATTGCAATTCATCAATACATGCTGAATCATTACACCACTACAAACCATTGAAAATAACACGTCAGGCTTGTGCTCACCCTCCATTCCCTATGTGTCTGTAACTCTGTGGTCCTGCTGTATATAATTCAGCTTCTCGTTTGTCGATTTGTCATTTTGATTGAATGTTTCTGTGCTTGTCTAAAGTGGTGCTGTGATGTTTTCCGTGTTACCCCCGTCTCCAAGCCATGGGGTAACAGGGATCTTGTCTGCCCACAGAGAGGCTGCGGCCCTCGCCTCACTCCCGGGAAAGAGGCTTCCTGGGAGATCCATCCAGGTTATAGTTCACAATCTTATTATTTTGTACTTATGTTTAGTTTCTATGAAGAACACTGGTCTGCAGGGTGTATATGGTAATATACTCCAAGTAATTTCTATTTGGATATTTTGGTTTTAAACATAACCACGTCGCAACCTATTCCTGGAATTCAGATATATCATCCACTGAAACCGGCCTCATAAATATTATCACAGTAAACTTAAAAAACAGAATTTAATTAACGGTTTGAGTTCACGCTTTGTGAATAGAATTCATTATAAGTACTCTGGACCTTTCTGGTGTACAGTTTTAAATGACGCTTTGTGGCATGGTGCCCCGCCCCTGTGCGTGTGTTTGTGTTTTATGTTGTACGTGGTGTGTTATTCTTGGTGTGTGTGTATTGGTGCAGAGGCTGTGAATTGGGTTATGTAGAGCGAGTGAATTAGAATGCATGCATTAGGCACTGGAATTGCACAAATTAGTTCAAGTGCCGGGACTCAAGTGAATGATTAATTGGTACAGCTGTATATATAGAGGCATGAATCACTCACTCGGGGTTGGTGTATTCACGGTGGAGAACGGGAGAGGAGAAGAAAGAAAGATAGAATAATAACAATTGCTCCTCATGTTGAAACAGTTCAGCGCGATACTTGTTTCAGGCTTGTCCACTGTCTTTATTTTGGCCAACGTGCCATTTGTTGTGTCCATATCCTTCCTGGTCTGACGTCACCACAAGCCAGAATGAAAACATGAGCATGTTTGTGTGCAACAGGAGCTGCAATTCTCCAGTAGAGGGCAGTGTTGCGCTGCTTTTGCATGGCTGATCTTGGACTGAGTCATACTGCACCTCCCTATATCTTACAGCCATTCTTAGCCAGTTTTACCATCTTGTCAGCACAGTCTAGCAGTGAATATCCACACCCATACACTGCAATAGGGATGTGCCCCTGACCACTTGCAGAGAAGTGTGCTTTTCAGTTTGAATCTTTCAAAATGTATTAAGGGGCTGAATCTGATTGTGAATGAAGACTTTTTGATGTCAAAACTATACAATTATAGGGGCTCCGGAGTGGCGCATCCGATAAAGACGCTCCACGTGGAGTTCAGGATGCACCCAGCCTTGAGGATCCAGCTCCATCCTACCCCTGCTTCAGAACCATCCCGAGACCACTTCCAAATGTAGGAAGCAGCAAGGTGATTGGGTGAACGGGAAGCAGCAAGGTGATTGGGTGAACGGGAAGCAGCAAGGTGATTGGGTGAACGGGAAGCAGCAAGGTGATTGGGTGAACGGGAAGCAGCAAGGTGATTGGGTGAACGGGAAGCAGCAAGGTGATTGGGTGAACGGGAAGCAGCAAGGTGATTGGGTGAACGGGAAGCAGCAAGGTGATTGGGTGAACGGGAAGCAGCAAGGTGATTGGGTGAACGGGAAGCAGCAAGGTGATTGGGTGAACGGGAAGCAGCAAGGTGATTGGGTGAAAGGGTTCCTGTGTCTCTGCCCCTCTGCTGTGTATCTGATCCTTGGTGAATGTGTTCTGGGAGAGCAGGCTGGCTCAAATATAAAGAGAAATGAGAGAATCAGGACAGCTGGAAGCCTCAGGTTCAAATGCCCAACACTGAGTCTACACACAATCCTTGGGCACCGTGTATACTCACAATACGCAAAGGAGCAGCAGTACCAGATGATAAATGTGGGAGCTAGCGCTTCAATAAAAGCAAGAAGCTGTGAGCATGCGGGTTAAACATCGGCATGTAAATCATGCCAAAAACGGGACGGTGAGATCCGGAAAAGAGAGAGAATAAAATGAAAAACAAAAAACATTTAAACAAGAAACTGGAAATGTTGGATATTTGAAAGACAAAAATGACATGAGCTAGGGGAAGTATTCACACCAACTGTACCCCACGTTGTTTGTGTTATTCAAGAACCATTTGGTGAGTGTAAGTGATACACTAATTCGATACAACACAACTCTACACCCCTGCATACAACAAAAAAGTATTCAACCACTGCATGTCCTTTATCCCAAACGCTCCCCTTTTTAAATATATGCAAAGGTTATCCATTCTCTCGGAATGATGAATCACTACTGGGAATAGGGCACTCACACTATTAACCCCTTGCATAAATATCTTGCTGTACCAAATCGATAGTTGACTTTTCAAACAGGCAAAGTTTATTTGTTTGGTACCAGCGGCTGGGATATGTGTTCTGGATTTAAAGATGGGTTTCTGCAGCGGTGTCGGCTGAGAGAAGTGGATTTTAAAACAGCAATAGCAACGGCAGTCACCTTTAATCATTGGGAGTGGTTCTGAATGCAGTGAGGGTTTGAAATACTCAAGGTCTCAACATTGCCTGTTTAAAAGCTGCTCTTCAGTTCTTTTTTTCATCCCGTTTCATCCCTCAGAGGCTGTAAAGAGGGAATTAAAGGAATGACAGGAGTGATGGAGGCGTTTACCAAGGTCTCCTTCGAGAGCCATTCAGGAAGAGACGAGACAAAGGCTCTTTGTTTCACCACAGAGGGGCTCCGCATCAAAGACATTGCTGTCCCAAACAAAGCAGGGTTGTGCAGACCCCCCCCCCACCCCCTCCAGTTATAATACCCTAGACGTTCTCTACAGAGTGCAAGGGTTAGTCATCACATTGTATAACGTCATCTTGTGTAGTCTGGGAGAAGTGAGAGGTTCTGGCTGCTGGACTGTGAGAAATACAATAACAGGCACCCTACACAACTTACTAAAAGAAAGGAAAAAGACACCAGTGAAGCTACCAAACTAGTTTAATACAGAGGCTTGTAAGAAGCCTTCAAGTCTTACAACCTGAAAAGTTTACAAGAAACGCATTGCCTTTGCTGCGTCCGTATCGCAGCGTTACGTTTTGAAAATTTTACAACTCTTGCAATTTGTAATCACACATCATGGGCATTTCTCAACATTTACGCAGGCGCGTTCGGCAGGAGAAAAAAAAAACGCTCTTCTAAGGATCACAGTGTGTCTGCAGCTATGGTTAAAGATTTTGCATCACCCTATAGAATGAACTCATTTTGCTTCATAAAGTCGAATGAAACCTGCTGGATAACGTTAACGTATTGCACACCGCTTTGGAGTTTTCCGAAAAACTGACAGAAATTGAAAAATGTGACATTTCAAAATCTAATATGAAATACTGTACTACTATTATGGCTTCCGGTAGACTTATGACATCATTTTGTAGTTTCTTTGATTACATGATGTTAATTAATGTTCATATAGTTTATGTTTATTTTTTAATTGTGTCTCAATCCTAAAATTCTAGATGATGCAAAACTTTTGGCCAGAGCTGTAGATCACGCTCCCTCCTGCAATATGCTGGATTTCTGTTCCCACAATGCAACACTCATTTCAAGCACCAGCATTGTTGCAAGAGGGAGCAGGAAACGAACACAATGCCATAGTTATTATTAATCTGAGGAGGAGCTTCGTAATCTTAATGGAATTCAATCACTGAGTGACTGTTGCCAAATGTAACCAGCTTTTCAACAAACTAAACCGGTCTTGTTTTTGTTGTGAGGCCTGGGTGCCTGTCTTCCCAGGCTCTAACTCTGCACCCCTGCACTGGCGCCCCGCCTTCAGTCTGAGGGAGAATGTGTGGTGACGTCCGAGCGCAGCTTCGCAGAGCAGTGAAAACAGAAGTGACGGGAGGTCTCATGGGCTCGCATGAAAGTGCACCTCACGAATCTGAGGTGGTGCTCAGGAAAGAGATGTGATAGGGAGGAGGGGGGAGGGGGCTCTTTATCCACAAGCAGCTGTTCAGGATAGGAGGCACGCACTTCTCTAAACTGGAGCAGCTGTAGCAATTAATTAATCAGGGAGTGTGCTGCTGTGCAGAAGGACTGAATCATTAAATTAGGGAGCATCTCAATGGGGCTTGGAAATCTTAGAAAAAGTTTCCTTTGCAGTAATTTTGTACATTTCCCACAGGTATGCTATGCTTTTACCACAGTGTACTATGGTTTGCCAAATCTTTACCACGCAGTCACTGTGCTTTATCACACTCTGCTGTGCTTTTACTGCAGTAAGCTGAAATATTTGTGGTTTATCGAGAGCCCATGTTTTTTTGATTTTCCAGTTTTTTCCAGTATTATTAATCAATCTGAAATTAGCACAGCAGACCCCTCTACTGTTAGAGAAATGTGTGTAGAGTACCCAATAACCCGGTCCACAGCAAACCCAGGTTTGATTTTAGTGAAGGGTTTTGATGAAACTATAGTGGTAGAGGGGAGGACATAATTGAAGTCTTTCAAATCTTAAAAGGATTTAACATACCAGTAGTTATCCTGAATCAACACACTACATTTCTGATGCTCTTAAATGCAATTCCACTTCCAGACTCCTGCAATAATATTTGATTAACTGCAGCTCTAGAACAGAATAAGATGTGACCATTTCATGCAGAGCGCACAGGGAAGATGTAAAGGGAGAATACAATAGGAATCCTGCCAAGACCTCTGCAGATCTGCACATTTAATATCATTAATGATTTAAACAGAGGCAGTTATAAAAGTTATACCAATTCAATGGAGCCGAATGACCATTGGCAATCCGTTAAACCTGACGCTGGTCGATAAGAGACGAATATATATTAAATAACAAGAAAGAAGAGAAGGCACTTGAAAGAAAGAGGCACACAGCTGTGCATCACCCTGTAGAATTAACTCATTGTGCTTCATGAAGTAAAATAAAGCCTGCCGAATAATGTTAACATATTGATTACAGTTTTCCATAGACTTAACGAAAAAAATGAAACAATGTGACATTTCGAAATCTAACAAGAAATACCGGACTGCTATTATGGCTTCCAGTAGACTTTTGTGAAACAATGTTGCAGTTTCTTTGATCACATGATGCGTTCTCAGAGCCGTGCAGCTTGCACTGAAAGGAGGTTGTCATGTGCACTGCTGAATAATAGATGCAGTGAATTATAAAGAGTAATGCACATCCGACTGTACTTAAGAAGCCTGCCGTTCCTTTGAGGGGTTTTAGTGTTGGATAATTGATCAGTGTCACCAGTAACCCTAGATGCAATTACAGCCTTCTCTTTACAGTAGGGTGGACTTGCTTTGTTAGTCATAGTAGACAACTCAATCATTTTCTCTGGTTTTTGACGTTTGTATTGAACATGTGCAATATTCATTGCTGCAGCATTTCTGTCTCCTTATAAATCAAAATCATTTGCAGTCTGGACGGCACTTTGACCTGTTGGTTTTGCTGGTTGATATTTGCAGTCTGGACGGCACTTTGACCTGTTGGTTTTGCTGGTTGATATTTGCTGTCTGGACGGCACTTTGACCTGTTGGTTTTGCTGGTTGATATTTGCAGTCTGGACGGCACTTTGACCTGTTGGTTTTGCTGGTTGATATTTGCAGTCTGGACGGCACTTTGACTGTTGATATTTGCAGTCTGGACGGCACTTTGACCTGTTGGTTTTGCTGGTTGATATTTGCAGTCTGGACGGCACTTTGACCTGTTGGTTTTGCCTGGTTGATATTTGCAGTCTGGACGGCACTTTGACCTGTTGGTTTTGCCTGGTTGATATTTGCAGTCTGGACGGCACTTTGACCTGTTGGTTTTGCTGGTTGATATTTGCAGTCTGGACGGCACTTTGACCTGTTGGTTTTGCTGGTTGATATTTGCAGTCTGGACGGCACTTTGACCTGTTGGTTTTGCTGGTTGATATTTGCAGTCTGGACGGCACTTTGACCTGTTGGTTTTGCTGGTTGATATTTGCAGTCTGGACGGCACTTTGACCTGTTGGTTTTGCTGGTTGATATTTGCAGTCTGGACGGCACTTTGACCTGTTGGTTTTGCCTGGTTGATATTTGCAGTCTGGACGGCACTTTGACCTGTTGGTTTTGCTGGTTGATATTTGCAGTCTGGACGGCACTTTGACCTGTTGGTTTTGCTGGTTGATATTTGCAGTCTGGACGGCACTTTGACCTGTTGGTTTTGCCTGGTTGATATTTGCAGTCTGGACGGCACTTTGACCTGTTGGTTTTGCTGGTTGATATTTGCAGTCTGGACGGCACTTTGACCTGTTGGTTTTGCCGGTTGATATTTGCAGCTGTTCTGTGGCAGTGAATACGTTTCTATTTATTAACCATAAGGTCTAATTATCTTACAGGGGCCAGACGACAACTCCAACAAATTGGCATTTATGCACATGGAAACATTTACTGCTAATTTTAAGGCTATTATTTGCACTTATGATAACATTATCATTCAAAGCATGATTAAGTTGTGATTTAACCCAAATAGTTACTTTATTTCTAAGATATAAAAGAGTTTGTTAAAAAGAATAGGCATTTCATCTTAAAAACAGTGAAACATAAAAAGGCAGTTTAAAAGATGCACTGGGAAATGCAAGTCAGTGTGACGACACGTCAAGGATTGATGACTTATTGATGTGCTGCTGCTGCCTGTTTTAGTGTGGGCTAGGACTCGCCTATACAGCGTTTATCCCTATATTGAAACAGAGCAGACCGACGATCTGTTCAGTCACTGACGTCAATGTGTCTTTCCCTGACCAGCTGTTCTTATCCAGCACATTTTACATTTTCATCTTTTTCACTTTGAAGGCAAGGATGTTAATTTTATCAAGGAAGTCATTTAATATTAAACCTGCGTCTCTGAGACCGAATTGTGCTGCTGTGCGGTTATTCATTTTTTGACAATGTAATTGACTACTGTAATAGCCCCAGGGTCCAACAAGCTGTGATGTTTTGGCAGGCCGTGCTAATAAGGCTCTGCACTGTACATCGTGCTAGAAGACTGGGTTTGCTGAGAATAGTGCAATCTTGCTGTTTTCTGAAGCATAAAAAGTTCAAACTTAGTTTTTTTTAAGCCAGAAACCATGCCCAGCTCTCCACTTTCAGCACACTAAACCCACAAAAACAATTGCGACCCAGATCTGCTAATCAAAATCGATTTAAGATCATCCCAATACACATTTCCCACAGTAAAACAAAGTGCAATACTGGTAGGTAAGCATTGTAAAGTGCAGAGGTAAAGCATAGTTAAAAACTGTGATCTCTTGTAAACGCAAAGTATAACCACAGGAGAAGCATGGGAGAACTGCAACGCGACTGTGCAGATTTACTGTGGTAAAATGTGAGAAGGACATACCCAGATGAAATCAGTTTGGGTCACTTCTGTATCAGCCCTGGTTAGGATTGTGGCTCGCATCAGTACTCAAAGAGATCGGTAAACGGACTAGTTTAATGGTGCTGATAGAAAATAATTCACAATGAGAGTTCGGAGGGACTCTCGTGCTTCTTGGCATGTGAGATCAATCGAGCACTGAAGAGCCGAAAGCCCTTCTCTCGTTCTTCTTATTGACTTTGGTGTGTCACAGGGACTTTATGTGTTGAAGCTAATGACTGGAGTGTTTCTACTGAAGTGGCCACACATCTCTTTCTTGATGAAACACCTATCCCGTGACTCCCTGGGCAGCGTGTTACACAGCCTCCTCTCTCCCTGCTCTCAGTGCTTGTAGTGTGTACTGCCTGCACTGCCAGTGAAGATCATTAGTGTTTTACTTGCTTGAAGTTATAAATCTGTAGGAACAGTTGCAAGCGATCGGAATATTATTTGCAAAGTCAGTCACTATGTTTCAGTTTGTTGAGGGTCAGGTAGCTGCACCCCCAACCAACCCCTTGACCCTTCCCCCAATCTACCGCACCTCCCACAGATACGCTTTGTCTGTGTGCCCCACTGACCCGCTGTGTTGCCATGACAACTGGCAGCCAAACCAGTAAGACTGACTGCTTGAAAAATGAAGTGGTCTAACAAAGAGTGAAAAGTAACCAGTGCAGCCGTGAAAGATGGGGGGTGATGTGATCACGTTTTCTACATCTGGTAAGGATCCTGGCAGCGGCATTCTGAACTAGCTGCAGTCAGTTTATGATGCGTTCTGGGAGGCCACCATATTGTGAGTTGCAGTAGTCAGGTCTAGAGGAGACAAACGCATGACAAAGTATCTCCGCATCTGGGAGGGAAAGGTAGGGATGGACTTTGGAGATGTGTTGAAGATGGTAGATGGAAGATTTGACCACGGAGGAGATGTGGGCATCAAAGGAGAGGTTCCTGTCAAGAAGTACACCAAGGCTTCGTACTGTGGGGGAAGGCAGCAGCAGACAGTTTCCGAGGTTCAGGGCAGCTATATTGAGATTCTTAAGTTGAGTTTTAGATCCTACTAGAAGGAGTTCAGATTTGCTAGTGTTCAGCTGAAGAAAATTGGCAGACATCCAGGCCTCGATGTCTTGAATGCAAGCCAAGAGCCGGACCATGGCAGAGGGGCTTCCAGGGTCGAGTCTTAAGTAGAGCTGGGTGTCGTCAGCATAGGAATGAAACATGAGGCTGTGTTGGCAGATGAGGTGACCCGAGGGAAGCTGTAGATATTGAAGAGAAGGGGCCCATGAACAGATCCTTGGGGGACACCACAAGTGACTGGGTTTGCAACACTATTGCATCCAGCATAGAAAACAGACAGCATGCATCCGGATAGGTAAGAGGACATCCAGGAGAGACAGGTTCCAGTGATCTCAGCATACTTCTGAAGGCGGTCAAGAAGAATGCCATGATCTATGGTGTCAAAAGCAGCTGTTAGGTCAAGGAGGACAAGCACAAAGGGAGCAGCAGCATCAGCATTGAGCAGGAGATCATTCACAATCTGGAGCAGAGCGGTTTCAGTATTGTGATGCGGCCGGAAGCCAGACTGCAGAGATTCAAGCAGATTGTTATCTGTGAGATGTCTCAACAGCTGACAGGCTAGAGTCCTTTTGAGAGTTTTGGAGAGAAAATGGAGAATGGAGATGGTACGGAAATTAGATTAGTCAGCTGGGTCAAGGGAGGATTTTTTGAGTACCGGCGTTACTCGGGAAAGCTTGAGGGCAGCAGGAACCGAGCCAGAGTCCAGGGACAGGTTGAGAGTGTGCATAATGTAGGGAGCAAGATCAGAAGAACAGAGACGGACCAGGTTAGTCGGCCAGGGGTCCAGGAGGCATGTGGCAGTAGTTGATTTCAACAGTAAGCCGGAAACATCAGCAATGGAGAGAGGGGAGAAGGAGGAGAGGGCAGGAGGGGCAACTGGAGGAGCATCGAGGTGGTCAAGCAGTAAACTGGGTTTGTGGTAGGAGAGCATAGAATAAATGTTGTCAGTTTTGTTCTGAAAGAAAGAGGAGAAATCATGACAGGTAAGAGAGGAGGATGGACGGGAGATGGATCTGTCAGTGGCTGGATGTAGGATTTGGTCTTAAAGAGAACATTGGGTTTGCCGTATCCCATAGTTTTGATTTCAGAGAAGTACTTCACCCTGGCCACAGCGAGCGCGCCCGTAGCTCGTGAGATGGTCGGCCCAGATCTCTCTGTGAAACATTAGTCCAGACGACCTCCACTTGTGCTCAAGCTTGTGCCAGGCAGACTTAAGCACTCAAAGTTCGAGGGTGTACCATGGGCAGCTATGATTTTTCTTGACGTTCTGGTTGTAAGCAGGGCGACAGTGTCGATGATATGAGTAAGGGTAGCGTTGTAGAGGGTCACCGCATCATGAACTGAGGACGGGAGAGTACCAGTTAGAGGGGATGCAGAGACACATTCTGAGAGTTTCAGAGGATTCAGCAGATTCTTGGGACGGAAGGAGTCAACAGTATCAGTAGCGGGGGAAGGAGCAGGGAGATTAATATTAGCAGTGATTAAGAAATGGCCAGAGAGAGAGACATCTGAGACAGAGAGATTGGAGACATCAAGGCCCCTTGTGATGAGCAGATCCAGCATTGTGTGCTTGCGTCTGTCACCCAGATCAGCCCTGCTTTATCAAAAGCAGAGTGAAATCACGTATCCGACTCGCACGATACGAGGTCCTGACCCGGGTAGATCATGCCAGTGTGAAAGGGGCTTAAGGTTGGCAGGGATGGGGTTAATTCTGTCCCTGCCAACAATCACAGGTGTGGCCGTTCTCCAATTAGGTGATTGAGTGCTAATTGGAGAATGGCCACTTGTATAAAAGGAGGAGACTTTTTTTGTGCGGGGAGAGGGAGTTAGATCTGTGTGCCTGTGTGCCTGTGTGCCTGTGTGCCTGTGTGCCTGTTTACTTGTGTACCTGTGTGTCTGTTTACTTGTGTACCTGTGTGTCTGTGTGCCTGTGTACTTGTGTATTTGTGTGCCTGTGTGCCTGTGTACCTGTTCAATGAAGGCGAATGCCCAGGCTGACAGCAGTGTTTGTATGTTTGCTTGTTTTGTTTAAACCTGTTATTTTGCCCCTTGTGCCTTTTTCTTGGTGTCTTTTTTGTTAAATAATTGTGCACACCTGCACGTCAGTGCAGCTTCTGTCTCTGAGACTAAGTCCTTATCACAGTTGAGGTCTGATCCTGCAGACTAACACTCTGAGATGTGAACAGATCATGGGTGAGGTCTGATCCTGCAGTCTAGCGTGCTGAGATGTGAGCAGATCACGGGTGAGCTCTGATCCTGCAGTCTAGTACTCTGAGATGTG
>NW_024472317.1:0-9422 GCF_017654505.1 Polyodon spathula | reverse complement strand
AGCAGATCAGAATACAATATGATGCTGCTGCAGTGCAGGGATACACAGCACTGTGTGGAGTCTCAAATATCAGTTACAATAGCAGTGACTGGATGAGAGAGGAGCGGATCAATAGATGAAACCTGATCGCCAGCCATCTGGGAGGCATTACTGCAGAACGTCATTTCCATTTGGACTTGAGACAAATCGCCTGCTTTTATTACGTTATTGGTTATACTAATGCACCAGGAAATCCATTGCACCGACAGCCAGACACAGACAGCCAGACCCTGGGAAGCAGCCAGATTGAATTAGCAGAATGACATTCAGAGTAGCGGGCCGCTGCTAATTCTCTACAGCAGAACACTAGCCATCGTTATCCCTGGAGCAGAGTGACCACAAGCAGCGGTCGGTCAGCTTCCCCACCTTGCCCCGCGAGCATGGTAGAGGGTCAGAGGGTGAGGGAGCAGTTCGGTCTGCATGCTTCAAGCCTGCCCTGGACTGGAGGAAGCACCCTTTCTCTTAGGGGGTGAGGGAGCAGTTCAGTCTCCGTGCCTCAAGCCTGCCCTGGACTGGAGGGAGCACCCTTTCTCTTAGAGGGTGAGTGAGAGAGCAGTTGAGTGAGGATTACACTACACAAGATTGACTAAAAGATATTAGTCATGCTGGTCAAATAAACATTTACAGGTCACCACCAGCATATGAATATGTCCACCTAAGTACCACCTAAGTGTTGCTGCAGACTGAATGCACCAGCCAGTCTGAGCGTTGCTTCAGTCACAACTGAAAGGGGTTAGGTGTCTCTGTAATACTGAGCAGCACCTTATAAGAACGCCACTTTGCATTATACACAGTTGGCAAGACCAAAGATTTAACGGGCATTAGGACCCGCTTCTAAATCTGCAGCGCAGTTCAACTCTTTTTAGTTAATCAATAAAGCAGCTTTTGTATCATACTCATTCTAGAGCTGTGCCATGTAGCTGCTATTGCTTCACAGTTGGGCTGCAGTGTAACTTTGCTCTGCCCTTGCAGTGCTGGCAGCAATGTCCTGTGCAATTTATTTGATGGTCATTATAATCGAAGGACCTCTTATATTCCTTTCTGCAACTCATAAATCAGACACAGCTGGAGAAGGGCATTTGAAGGGCTTGACAACGTACTGGAGACATAAGACCAGGTCATGCTACAGTGAATAAATACAGCAGCCCCTCGGTAGTCTCGCTTTACTGCCTGTTCAGAATGACTGGGTGGGGCTTTTCTTCTTCACTGTACTCCAAATAAAGGTGCTTCTGCAACGGTGACGTCAACACAACCTGAAGGGATTGCAGCGAACAAAAATGAATTCCACGCATCTTCCACACCATGAGCACCCCATCAACATAACCCTTCCAGGGACATCTTTCCTCTCAGTTACCAACCAGCTGCTTCGCTTAACAGCTGACATGCTGAAATGACCTCGAAGTGCAGTAGGAGCAGATTTCCTAGACAGCAAACTGAGAACTTTCACTAAGCCAGTACCAGATGTTTTACTATGATACTACATGTTTGCTATACATTGTGTTTCTTTCAAAACCACAGATTTATATAGTGAATGGACAGCATGTGTGGCAGAAGGAAGTGCCCCCTGTTCTAGTGTCATTGTATTGAGGTGCAGTTTGGCAGGAATAGGGTCAAAATTCCTGCTCCCTACAGAATACTTGATGTAGGGCTGTGTATTGTTTCTGACAGTGCCACACCCTAGTAGGGCAGAGCAGCGTGTGTTATTAAGCTGAGCAGCCTGCCAGGGACTGCCCCCGTCCCTAATGCAGTTTACACATTCATTATTCATCTTCCCAGCTCCCTCCTGGCACTGTGCGCTGGAGCTCAGCTGTAATCTTTAACCCTCGGTGCTTCAATCACACTCCAGGTTCCTGTGAGAGATGAGTCACTGGGCTGGGGGGGAAGGGTGGACATGTGACCCTCTGTGTTGGGGCTACTGCACTGCTACCTGCTGTGTTTGTAAAGTCATTATAGTCTGACTCTGTCTCGCACTGCTACCTGCTGTGTTTGTAAAGTCATTATAGTCTGACTCTGTCTCTCACTGCTACCTGCTGTGTTTGTAAAGTCATTATAGTCTGACTCTGTCTCTCACTGCTACCTGCTGTGTTTGTAAAGTCATTATAGTCTGACTCTGTCTCTCACTGCTACCTGCTGTGTTTGTAAAGTCATTATAGTCTGACTCTGTCTCGCACTGCTACCTGCTGTGTTTGTAAAGTCATTATAGTCTGACTCTGTCTCTCACTGCTACCTGCTGTGTTTGTAAAGTCATTATAGTCTGACTCTGTCTCTCACTGCTACCTGCTGTGTTTGTAAAGTCATTATAGTCTGACTCTGTCTCTCACTGCTACCTGCTGTGTTTGTAAAGTCATTATAGTCTCTGTCTCTCACTGCTACCTGCTGTGTTTGTAAAGTCATTATAGTCTGACTCTGTCTCTCACTGCTACCTGCTGTGTTTGTAAAGTCATTATAGTCTGACTCTGTCTCTCACTGCTACCTGCTGTGTTTGTAAAGTCATTATAGTCTGACTCTGTCTCTCACTGCTACCTGCTGTGTTTGTAAAGTCATTATAGTCTGACTCTGTCTCTCACTGCTACCTGCTGTGTTTGTAAAGTCATTATAGTCTGACTCTGTCTCTCACTGCTACCTGCTGTGTTTGTAAAGTCATTATAGTCTGACTCTGTCTCTCACTGCTACCTGCTGTGTTTGTAAAGTCATTATAGTCTGACTCTGTCTCTCACTGCTACCTGCTGTGTTTGTAAAGTCATTATAGTCTGACTCTGTCTCTCACTGCTACCTGCTGTGTTTGTAAAGTCATTATAGTCTGACTCTGTCTCTCACTGCTACCTGCTGTGTTTGTAAAGTCATTATAGTCTGACTCTGTCTCTCACTGCTACCTGCTGTGTTTGTAAAGTCATTATAGTCTGACTCTGTCTCTCACTGCTACCTGCTGTGTTTGTAAAGTCATTATAGTCTGACTCTGTCTCTCACTGCTACCTGCTGTGTTTGTAAAGTCATTATAGTCTGACTCTGTCTCTCACTGCTACCTGCTGTGTTTGTAAAGTCATTATAGTGTGACTCTGTCTCTCACATGCTACCTGCTGTGTTTGTAAAGTCATTATAGTCTGACTCTGTCTCTCACTGCTACCTGCTGCGTTTGGTTCCAGGGAAAAGCAGCTGCTGATTGGCCAACTGCGGATCCCAAAGCAGCCGGTGGGCGTGTCCCTGCGGAGCGTCTCGCGATAAAGGGGTCAGCTGACACACGTCCAGGCTGCAGCCAAGGACAGGATGGTCCACGCTGCCCTGTATAAGAAACCCATTGCCACAAAACAGAAGGAACCGTGTGTGGAACCGGGGTCTGGGTCTGAATTAGTATCAGGAGTAGAGACTGGTTTAGTGAGGAGTGTGTCAGCGGGACCTCCTGGATGAGCGGAGCTGCGCTCGCTGTACTCGCTGTAGTTGTGTGTTTCCAGTCTTTTCGTTTTCTCTTGTTTGTACACTTGTTGTGAAGGGGGTCCTCAAGCTACCTCTCCATTGTTTGGAGCATCACGCGGTCTCTCTGTGACGGTCCTGAGTGACGGTGTGGCGTTTCAGCTACTCTTCCATGTCTCTCCCCGTCGTTCAGTGGATAACCCACAAGACCCAACCCTCTAACTACCATCTCCTGGCAAGGCTTCCCTCTGACTAAATGCTCTTCAATGATTTACGATTGGAAGCAATGCTGGCAGCTCAGAGGTATGGGAGCTGGACTCCTCACAATTGCAGCTGTGCCTCTGTGTAAATCATGGGACTCAGAAGTGCAGGACTGAAAAACTGAGGCACTGAAAAATCAAATACACAGTTAGCATAATGATAGGACCAATTACATTAGGACCGGCCTTGGAATTGTACCTCCTTTTAAAGAGAAACACACTCTGAAGAGACTCACACACACACACACACACACAGTGTTAGAGAAACACACTCTGAAGAGACTCACACACACACACACACAGTGTTAGAGAAACACACTCTGAAGAGACACACACACACACACACAGTGTTAGAGAAACACACTCTGAAGAGACTCACACACACACACACACACACACACTCTGAAGAGACACACACACACACACAGAGTTAACACACTCTGAAGACACTCACACACACACTCACACACACACACTCTGTTAGAGAAACACACTCTGAAGAGACACACACACACACACACAGTGTTAGAGAAACACACTCTGAAGAGACTCACACACACACACAGTGTTAGAGAAACACACTCTGAAGAGACTCACACACACACAGTGTTAGAGAAACACACTCTGAAGACACACACACACACACAGTGTTAGAGAAACACACTCTGAAGATACACACACACACACACAGTCTTAGAGAAACACACTCTGAAGATACACACACACACACACACACTCTGAAGAGACTCTGAAGTTGGTTTGTCAAAGTCAGAGCTCATCCACATAAACAAAGTGTCTGTTTAGTTAATGGCTGTTGATTAGGGACGATGAATTTGACATATATTGACAATGATCAACTAAAAGAGTTTTATGGTGCGATATTCATCAAATAAATCACTTTTAAATAAAGTCCCTCAACGTACAGCGAAACAGGCTACACATTAACTCCTCTCTGTCATGAAAAGCGAATCCAACAAACCTGTCACAATGAAATACAGAGAGAGAGCAGGGAGAAAAGATACCAGCTACGAAAATAATGACAATGACGTGAGGTACAGGAACTCATGGTAGCTGTGCTTTGAGCCACTCTGACATGCTATCCTGAACTGTAATGATTAAACCACAGTGTTGAGGTCCAGTTGAATACAGTGTAGCTCAATGGGTGTGTGGCTGATAAGCAGGATCATGTGGGGCTTTTGAATCGATGGGAATTAATTTAAAATGAGATTTACTAGGATTATTTGGTTAGCTCCTTTTGAAAAGATTGCATGCATGCTTTTAAGGGAATTATGAGAACACAATAAAAGGATAGCACAGTTAGAGTTACATTCTCAAATGTATTTTCATCAAAACGTGATCAGCATGATATTTTCGCAACCAATAAAGCTATCAAACCAGAAATAAGCAACTCGGAGATTTGGTGCCAGGGCTTGTGAGTAGTCCTGAGGGTTCTTGTTTGTATCAGAATTGCAAAATAAATTTAAAAAAACACTAATGACGATTTAGAGTAAATAGCTTTGAGAATCCAGCCCTTACTCTGTAACATTCGTGCTGAAAAACAGTGGGAAAATGTGTGAATGATTAATAATGAGTCATTGATAAATTATTGATGTAGTAGGTTTCACACACAGATTGACATGACTACTCTGTGATCACCGTGGTGTATTTAATCAATCCTTTTTTTTAAACAGGAGATAAGGACTGATGCACGCTTTCAGTTTGCTTTCCTACACTTTGCTAGGTGGTATTCTTAAGCGTGTTTGAATTGTAGTTCCTGGGTGCGGGTGGAGGGAGGTGTTGTGAAACAGCTGTGCAATGACAGGTGTTAATGATGGTGCTGAGTGACACATGGTGCAGTAAAGCAAATTGTGAGTCATGCATTCCCTCTTAGACAATCCAAACGATTACCCATCGTTCAGGTAAATCCAAACGATTACCCATCGTTCAGGTAAATCCAAACGATTACCCATCGTTCAGGTAAATCCAAACGATTACCCATCGTTCAGTAAATCCAAGCGATTACCCATCGTTCAGGTAAATCCAAGCGATTACCCATCGTTCAGGTAAATCCAAGCGATTACCCATCGTTCAGGTAAATCCAAGCGATTACCCATCGTTCAGGTAAATCCAAGCGATTACCCATCGTTCAGGTAAATCCAAGCGATTACCCATCGTTCAGGTAAATCCAAGCGATTACCCATCGTTCAGGTAAATCCCCTAGCAGCCCCAAGCCTGCCTTACTGCTCACTTCTGCACAGCCCAGAGCCTCTCACTGCTCACTGCTGCACAGCCCAGAGCCTCTCACTGCTGCACAGCCCTGAGCCTCTCACTGCTCACTGCTGCACAGCCCAGAGCCTCTCACTGCTGCACAGCCCTGAGCCTCTCACTGCTCCACTGACTACAGAGGCGGGAGCCTTCACTGCTGCACAGCCCTGAGCCTCTCACTGCTCACTGCTGCACAGCCCTGAGCCTCTCACTGCTGCACAGCGGGTGGAGGGAGAGACTGGTTTTGTGCAGCCTCTCACTTTTCAGCCTTTCTTTTGCTTTTTTTTGAGCCTCTCACTGCTCACCACGAAGACAAATTAAAGACGAGTCATCACAGCCGCACAGCCCTGCACTCCTCACCTCACACTGCTGCACAGCCCTGAGCCTCTCACTGCTCACTGCACAGCCCAGAGCCTCTCATTTCTGCTTACTGTCTGGACACTGCTGCACAGCCCAGAGCCTCTCACTGCTCACTGCTGCACAGCCCAGAGCCTCTCACTGCTCACTGCTGCACAGCCCAGAGCCTCTCACTGCTCACTGCTGCACAGCCCAGAGCCTCTCACTGCTCACTGCTGCACAGCCCAGAGCCTCTCACTGCTCACTGCTGCACAGCCCTGAGCCTCTCCTCTCACTGCTCACTGCTGCACAGCCCAGAGCCTCTCACTGCTGCACAGCCCAGAGCCTCTCACTGCTGCACAGCCCTGAGCCTCTCACCTCACTGCTGCACAGCCCAGAGCCTCTCACTGCTGCACAGCCCAGAGCCTCTCACTGCTCACTGCTGCACAGCCCAGAGCCTCTCACTGCTCACTGCTGCACAGCCCAGAGCCTCTCACTGCTCACTGCTGCACAGCCCAGAGCCTCTCACTGCTCACTGCTGCACAGCCCAGAGCCTCTCACTGCTCACTGCTGCACAGCCCAGAGCCTCTCACTGCTCACTGCTGCACAGCCCAGAGCCTCTCACTGCTCACTGCTGCACAGCCCTCTGAGCCTCTCACTGCTCACTGCTGCACAGCCCAGAGCCTCTCACTGCTCACTGCTGCACAGCCCAGAGCCTCTCACTGCTCACTGCTGCACAGCCCAGAGCCTCTCACTGCTCACTGCTGCACAGCCCAGAGCCTCTCACTGCTCACTGCTGCACAGCCCAGAGCCTCTCACTGCTCACTGCTGCACAGCCCAGAGCCTCTCACTGCTCACTGCTGCACAGCCCTGATCCTCTCACTGCTCACTGCTGCACAGCCCAGAGCCTCTCACTGCTCACTGCTGCACAGCCCTGAGCCTCTCACTGCTGCACAGCCCAGAGCCTCTCCTCTCACTGCTGCACAGCCCAGAGCACTGCTCACTGCTGCACAGCCCAGAGCCTCTCACTGCTCACTGCTGCACAGCCCAGAGCCTCTCACTGCTCACTGCTGCACAGCCCTGAGCCTCTCACTGCTCACTGCTGACAGCCCAGAGCCTCTCACTGCTCACTGCTGCACAGCCCAGAGCCTCTCACTGCTGCACAGCCCTGCTGCACAGCCCAGAGCCTCTCACTGCTCACTGCTGCACAGCCCAGAGCCTCTCACTGCTCACTGCTGCACAGCCCAGAGCCTCTCACTGCTCACTGCTGCACAGCCCAGAGCCTCTCACTGCTCACTGCTGCACAGCCCAGAGCCTCTCACTGCTCACTGCCCACAGCCTCTCACTGCTCACTGCTGCACAGCCCAGAGCCTCTCACTGCTCACTGCTGCACAGCCCAGAGCCTCTCACTGCTCACTGCTGCACAGCCCAGAGCCTCTCACTGCTCACTGCTGCACAGCCCTGAGCCTTTCACTGCTCACTGCTGCACAGCCCTGAGCCTCTCACTGCTCACTGCTGCACAGCACTTAGCCTGTCTCACTGCGTATGTAAACAGTATGTAAAATAATTTGACTTGTGCCTTCATCAGTGTATTTAACCCACACGGGTGTCTACTTGAATTATTTATAAGTTTTATATTAGAATTCAGGACTGAGGGGTTAAAGTTAAGGATTAGAGAGATTTTACATCACAATACAGCAGAATTTTATTTGTACCAGAAAAATATAAGACATAGAATACAATGAATCTGTGGTTTGGCTTTGGTGTGTGTCTATCATTAATATTATAGGAAATAATGAAACAATCTCCATCATCTGTTGTCCACAGTGGTGAAGCTGGGAATGGTAAATCTTTTAATAGAAGCCTACATAGCTTCTGTTCGTAACCATGTGCATTCAGTAATGAAAAAGCTCCATTTGAAAAAAATCCTAAAGAAATGATACATTGCTTTAGAAAAACGAGATGCTTTTTTGTGATTTTAATCCAGATGTATCTGTGTATTACACCTGCTTATATAAATATGTATTTATTTCTAGACTTCTATCATTTTCTACAGATCTGTAAAACTGACAATACATTTCTATGAATATCTATAGAATTCCACAGGGTTCCCAAAGGGATCAATTTCATTATCAAGTTTTATCAAGAACTTCATGCTCACATATTGGTAGAAATATCAATAAATGTCAGTTTCAAGCTCTTTCGTTTAATAGCTGCTTGAGTGTCTGTGTGTGTCAGCGTGTGGCTGTGCAGATGTGTGCCTGTGTGAGAGAGAGAGAGAGAGACAGCAAGACTGAGGTGATGCAGTGATGTGGAAGGGAGTTTGGAGATTTTCCCAGAAGTGTTTTCAAGGAGGGGGAGGGAGGTTGTGAAGATGGGAGTGGCTGCACAGTGGAGGGCTGCACCGACACAGGGGTATAAAACCTTCTGAACAGCAGCATCCTGAATCCTTCAGTCTCTCTTTCTCTCCACGAGCAACACAGACATCATGAGCCACCACAGGACTTCCACCACCTCCACCTCTTACCGGCGCACTTTCGGGGGGCCCCCGGTGTTCTCCCCGGTCTCCTACACCCCAGTTTCCTCCTCCCGGCTCTCGGCCGGGGGGCGGCTCATGGGATCCCCGTCCTCAGCCTCCTCGATCCGCTCCGTCTCGTACAGGGCCCGCAGCAGCACCCCGGCCCTGCGCCTCGGCTACGACAAGGTGGACTTCGCGGGGGCCGAAGCCCTGAACCAGGAGTTCATGATGACCCGCAGCAACGAGAAGGCGGAGCTGCAGGAGCTGAATGACCGCTTCGCCAGCTTCATCGAGAAGGTGCGCTACCTGGAGCAGCAGAACACCGTGCTGTCCGGGGAGCTGACCCAGCTCAGGGGCCAGCAGGAGCCGGGACGGGCCAGCACGCTCTTCCAGCAGGAGCTCCGGGAGCTGCGCAGGCAGCTGGAGCAGGTGGGGGAGGAGAGGGACCGCTTCCACGTGGAGAGGGACAACCTGGCAGAGGACGTGGCGCTGCTGAAGCAGAGGTCAGTGCCATTACATCAGTTAAACTAGGGGTGGCACCAGTCGAGTAGACAAGTAATAGAGGTCCTCAGAAACTGGCAGTCCACTAATCTTTA